>NC_048304.1:94868806-95168240 GCF_013100865.1 Trachemys scripta elegans | reverse complement strand
ATGCATCCGAAGAAGTGGGCTGTAGTCCACGAAAGCTTATGCTCTAATAAATTTGTTAGTCTCTAAGGTGCCACAAGTACTCCTGTTCTTTTTGCGGATACAGACTAACACGGCTGCTACTCTGAAACCTGTCTAAATTGCAACACTTTTTTTGAACCCTGTAAAGATTTATTATAAATTATTCTTTTTGGAGAAATTTATAATTTTGTTTATACTTTTTCTAATACGTTTGTTTTAGCAATTATTTTCCACTGGCTCTTGATCATTTAATTTCAGTTGGGAAGTTAGTCTGTCCTATGAATGGCTTCAGCTGGAAGACTGGAGTTTCTTCCTTTGTAGATTTTATCTTTTTTAAATCAACATCTTTTTGTGTGCAGTCTTCCTTCTAGATTGTGAGAATGATTAGACACTTGAGTCTCTCCACTCCTGCTACAGGCTTCTTAGTAAAACCTTAACACGCAAAGGTGAATTTAGCAGAGACAGAAATAAAGTTGTCCTGTGAATGGCTATAATCTCAACTAAGAGATGTGTTTCTGTTCCTCCTTTGTTTCACAATAGTGGGCAGTACATATCTCTCTCTCTCTCTGTTCTTTCCTCTGTATGCCTAACTGATTTTCAGAGTCTCTTCAAATCTCATAACATCTGTTCTCCTTGGCCTAAGACTTCTAATCTTTTCTTGCTTTAAGAAAATCCTAATCCTTTTGCTTCCCACTTTTCATTGTATCTGAAATTTAGTAATTTTAAGAATTGTGTACCCACTACATCCACAGATACTGCCTGTTTGATATATTGTAACTCAAATATATTACATGTAGTTACACTGTAATCAGCTGTAAAGTGTTCTGTGATAATGTGTATGAGTGATACTATGCGTGAATGAAGTATATGACAGTTGTCTTGTAATAGCTCAGATGAGCTGAGAAGTAAGTTTTAATCTGCATAGCTTCATTTAGAGTATCTAGAGAAGTGTTGGTAGTTCTATTTGATTAGGTGGGATATTTAACTGAATGTTAACTCTGTAGTGATCAGCCTCTTGTAGCGTTCTTATTATTAGCAATAAGGTATTTTGTGTGTGGAATGATGCCCTCTAGTGTTCCTATAGTGTGTATCAAGCCATAAAAGATTATGAAAAGTTAAGTGAAAGCTTTTATTGAATATATATACTTTTCACAGCTTGCTGTGCAACAGTTTTCAAAATGAACATCTTTGTCTGCTTTAACAACATTTTTGAATATAGATAAGAAAGTTTTAGTTTAAAAATAACATGCAGATTCCCTTTTAAAACTACAAATATTTATTTGAAAAGTGGCTCCTCCTTCATTTACTTGCTGAGAGCTGACTTTGAGGTTCTGCATTTGTTTCTCTTTCTCTCTCAGCTCAAGTGGTGAGAAGAGATAAGGGCACCAAGGTCCTTTCTGCAGTATCATTGTGGTGCCAATGATGAAGAAACTTATCTACCTTTTTGCAGTTCTTTCAAATAAGCTGTCTGTAAAGCGTGTGGCTTTCACAGCTTGCTCCCTGCTCCGCACTTGCCTTCAGGAGGTCCAAAATAACCCCATTCCTCAAGTTGGCTTTCAGCGTTAACTTAAGCAACAAGGAAAACAGGACTTAAAGTGTGTGGGAGTAGGGGATGAGACCCAGGAGCAAAACGCTGAAAGCTCAAATAGTCAATGAGGAGCACAGAACACTACCTGAGTTGCTGCCTCCTACAACACCATGGTCGCTGCTCCCCCATGGGCAGGCGCTTGCCACGTATTGGCCCATCTGCCATCACAAGTGGGTCTGGTGTCTGTGGAGGAGTGGAGCCAAGCCAAGCCTGGAGTTGGGAGCTGCAGGAATCTGAGGAGTGGCAGGAGGGCTCCAGCCAGCCAAGTCTGCCCAGTACCTTGTTAGGGATAGGCTCCGAGGTGGGCCAACAGGGATTGGAAAGCGATGGGAGGTCAGAGGCAGCACCCCGACACAGGCCCTAGCACTCACTGAGAATCCCCACAGACTGCACCCCCTCTATCATGCCACCTTGAGAGAGAGATCCTCACTCCCACTGTCATGGCACTCCCACACCTAGTGAGAGACACCTACTGTCATTGTATCTCCATCCCCAGAGAGAGATCCCCACCCCCACTGTCATGGTACCCTCACACCCAGAGAGAGACCCCTGCTGTACCTCCATCCCCAGAGAGAGATGCCCAACCCCAATGTCAAGGCACTGCCACCATTTCTGCACTCCCATCCCCAGAGAGGGACCCCCAATCCCACTGTTACTGCATCCCATCCTCCAAGAGAGACCCCCAACCCCGCTCACTGCAGCCTCATTCCCATTGCACCCCACCCCTGAGAGAAACCCCCCATCCCCACAAACTGTCACTGCACCCTCAATTCTCTATCTCCAGAGTCCCATAGAGACTTCAAATCCCAGAGACACAGTCAACTCCTCTGATTGTCACTGCACCTCAGACCCCTATTCTCATGGACCCCCAATCCCACTGTCACTGCACCCCAACCCCAGAGAGATATGCCCAAACCCTCTGACTGTCATTGCACCTCAACCGCTGAGACCCTTAATCCCACTGCCACTAAATCCCCAACCCCATTGTCACTTTACTGCCACCCCCAAGAGAGACCCCCAACCCTACTGACTGTCACTGTACTCCAACCGCCTATCTCTAGAAATCCCCCAACACCACTGAATCTTGAAGCATCCCCAATGCTACTGAATCTCACTGCACTTCTCAGCCTCCTGTCTTCAGGGACCCACAGTCCCACTGAATTTCACTTCTAGCTCGGCCATCTATACCCAGAGAGACCCAGCCTCACTGAATCACCCGTCTCCCCCAAACTCATGGGACATATTTTGTTTTAAGAATTTGTAAGAGGCCTGTTACCTCAGTTAAAAACAATAATATATGAGCATAAATAAAACAGCATATTATTGTTTTTATATATATATGTATAACATAAAATTGTGAATTGTCTGTATCAAGTGCATGAAAATTTACTTTAGCTGGAGTTATGATATACCGCCCACATTTTTCAGACAAGTTTTAGCACTGAAGAAACTTAAATCTAAAATTAAGCTTTCCCCTGAGTTTGGCTATTCTTAGTGTTTTCCCCTTCAGGACAGTTCTATCCCTGCCTCTAATTCCCTCTGGATTAGAGAGGTATTTTTCTATACATCTGGACTGGCGGTCTACCTGATCTGTTTGCTAGAGTGAGTCTGAAGAATCTCTCTGCCTCTCTTCTCATATTGCTAGCACCCGACAACCTGTTATATTTCCAACCCTGAAAAGATTCCTTGATTTCAGCTTGCTTCTTCATGGACGGACTATTTATCACATCAAATGAAAATGTAAACAGTACCTACCTCTGTCACTGATTCAGAGCACTACTCATAATTAGCTCATTACTCCACTTAATCAATTCCAGATTTGAAACTGAGGAGATGGTCTTATGTTTTCCTCTTGCCAAAAATCAAGTACAAGCTCCTGTTTCATAGCTGCAAAAGTGCTAGTTTATCTGAATCCTGTATAATCCACATTTGTGCAAAACTAGGATGTTTCTCACTGACATCCTGTTCAAGGGCCTATAAAGGTAGAGAGCTCTTTACAGCTGCTTCATCGAGAAGTGTATAAATCTATATAAATATGTAGGAGGGGTGCAGACTCCTAGCAGCACCCTCTTGCAGCATGGCATTTCACTGGAGTTCCTTACCTCAGTTTCCCATCATGTTCCTGGAAATAATCCACTCACAAGAGACTTTAAAAAAAAATTAGTACTCTTTTCTTGGATTCTAATTTATTAAACATAGTCTAGCTTCCTTTAGCCTGCCCCCAGATCAGAGCCCCACAGTCTTCCTTCCTGGGGCTGTGTGGTTCAAATCCTGGCCTCCCTGGCCTGAGAACTCTCCCCTTTTACACAGTCCTTCTTCTGGGACTTTGTGCTGGCAAAATCCTCCTCTCAGCCAGCTCTCCCTGATTGGGCTTGGAGCTTCCTTTTTGAGTCAAGCTCCCCTCCTCCCCCTCTCTGACCACTCCATTGACCCTTTCCAGGTGGGTCGAACTACCCCAAATACCTATCTGGGCCAGCTCGGGGAGAGGGCAGCCTTAACCTCATTCACTTTATAAGGTTTCTGGTTCCAGGCCCCTTAAGGTGGGCTGGGGTTTCCTGTACCATCCGTCTCCCAGACACTATTCTCTAGAACCATCTTCCTCTCACCCAACATCTATTTTGGTCATTCCTTCAGTTGTCTTCTGCCTTCCCTTGACACCTGGAATGGGGTAGATGGCTTCTCCGATTACCTCCTGGGGACTTCAAGTGCCAAGACCCCTTTATAGTATACATAAAAAATATAAACTATATTTAAATTGCTCTTACTAGTCCAGGCAATTTGCCATATTTCTCTCATTGCCTGCAGTCTATTACATTTTTCTATTAAAACATGAAGCTTCTTAGAGTGAGAAATCCTCTGAGATGTATATCTTTAGAGAAGAGGTAATTAGGTGTAATTATTATTTTCTAAAATGTTCATGGAATACCGTTCACTCACCCTCCTCAATAGAAGACTGAGGATCTATAACTTTCCTAATTTATATAATTTTAAATTAGCTTTTAAGGGAGTATTTTTGCCTCATAATTGAAAAGAACTAACTATTGGAACACTAGGGACTGCCCAAGTACTTCGGCACAAAGTACCAAAGTACTGTGCGATGACGTTTCTGCATGCAACAGCTCAGATCTATCTGGGAGGGTTTCTGCCAGAACTGTGTGCAGTCCCACAGAACTCTAGAATGGTAATCCATTGGCATGTATATCTTCAGAGAACTATTACAGGTAAGTAAGTAATTCTTTATTTTCTTAGATTAATCCAAATAACGTTTCAGATACAAGTGTGGAAGATAACTAGATGTGTATGATACAGTACTGTATATGCAAGAAAGTGTAAAGTATGGATTCATTGCCTAAATTGTTTACAGTTTTGAGATTAAAGCAGTGAGTTTTACTGTGATTGTCACAATAATTATTACTGTAGCTGTGTAACCAAGTGCGTAGGTAGTTGCTTAAAAGAGCAGAAGAAATAACATGAATAGTTATGATTCAGAGATAATGGAATGTTAGCTGAAGTACTTCTGATGAGTGAGAAACCAAACTTTTCATTTCAGTTGAGTAGATATAAACCCACCATAGGAAATTATTTACTTATTGATTTATTATGGATAAATTTAAGTTTTCCTGACACTGCAAAAATATATTTTAAATTTTGAAACAGTTCAGTTAAACTGCTTAAATCTTAATGCTATTTTTTGTAATATTGCACACCATATAAGATAATATACTTCAGGTAAGTAGTATTTAGAACTAGTGAAAATTAACTAATAACTTTTTCAGAGTAATCTATCTTTGTCTTTGTTACACTTGTTTGTAAAATAGTACAAAGGGAAAGTTTCCATTTAACTTAAATTTCTGGAATAATTAAAGTTCTGTGATCCTGCATTAACATTTATTTTGTGATTCCATGATTTGTAAAGTAGGCTACAGTTTGATAGGAGAGCTAAAGGAAGTACCCATGTTCTGCAGAAAACGGCGCTGGTGATACTTTGAGTAGCACTTTTCTCATTGAGAAGACTAAATTAATGTCATGGCATGGTGTGAACGGACACTGCTACTGGAGCTATCATCTTTTGGATGATTTTTAAAGCTAAGATCCTGTGCACTTGTGGTCATCTAAGATTCAGCATTTTTCACAACAGTAGGGATGTTGACCCAGGTTCTTAAAGATATTTAGGCTTTGCTGTGCTCAGTATTGAATGCTATGCATCCGAAGAAGTGGGCTGTAGCCCCGAAAGCTTATGCTCTAATAAATTTGTTAGTCTCTAAGATGCCACAAGTACTCCTGTTCTTTTTGTGGATACAGACTAACACGGCTGCTAGTCTGAAACCTGATTTAGGAGTCTAAATCTAGTGTTCAAAAGGAATTTAGGCAGTTAGGAGCCTAAATCCTATTGATTATGGCTAAATCTCTTTTGAAAATGAGACAGTCTCCTAAATCAGGTAGGAGTTGCAATGCTGAGTGCAGCGGCACCTAAATACAATTACAAATCTGGGCCATTAACTCTTGGTAAATGAAATATATCCGAGGAAGCTTTGTTCTTCTAGTTTACTCATTCCCTTTTTTTGTTTTCATTGCTGATCTCTCCTCTTGAATTCAGCTGTTCTACACCAGTCTACCTGTCTGTCAGATTGTTTTATCTTCACAGCTAACTTTAGATTGAAAACTCCCAGGACAGAAAATTTCTCAACCTTTTTGACTGTAAAATGCCTTTTACTTGTGGGCTTATGGAAATATTATTAGAATGCTATTGCAGAGTTCAGCCTAGACATAGTAGTTCAGCCTAGACACATAACAAGCCAGTTGTAATTTACTATGTTTAGGCTGTCCTTTACTATGTCTGTACCAACTGAATTTGCAACCTTTCAGCTCTGACCTAATAAATTAAGGTAAGAGTGATTAGAACCTACATTTTTAATGTCCATAACTTAATGGTCTCACCTGAAATTGTTGAAGAGAGTCTACATCTGAGCAATAATGGATATTGAGGACTTAGAGTAGTGAAGTATAGAACAGATATATAGATATATATATATATATATCATGGTTTATTTTGCTAATGGTTGGGATATAAATGGAGCACACTTGAAAATCTTTGGGTATCTGGATGGTCCAGGCATATACTGACAGAAAAATATCGTAGTCATGAGAAGTGTGTTGAGACAAACAAAATATATTTTTCTGAGTAGAATATATTCATTTTATATAACATTTCTATGTATGTAGAAGTTATGGCAGGGTTAAGAAATTAAAATCCTTCTTTGATGTTAAAGTATACTTTTAAAATAAAAGATCTGAAGTATTATGGAAATAATGGAGTCTCTTATAGGTAGGGGAAGAATAAGTAAAGATAACTCTGCTTTTACTGGCATACATAATTAGCTGTAATGAAGTATTAATTGCAAAGGAAAGTGCTTTTCTGTGTTCCACTGTTTCAACAGACCATTAATTTTGATTTTCAATAAGTCTTGGAACATGGAGAAATTCCAGAAGACTGGAAGAAAGCTAATGTTGTGCCTGTATTTTAAAAGGCTAAACAAATTGACCCGGGTAATTATAAACCTATAGATCTGACATTGATCCTGGGCAAGATAATGGAACAGCTGATACTGGACTTGATTAATAAAGAATTAAAGGAGGGTAATATAATTAATGCCAATCAACATAAGTTTGTGGGAAATAGATTCTATCAAACTACCTTAATATCTCTTTTTGATGAGATTACAAGTTTGGTTGATAAAGGTAATAGTGTTGATATAATATATTTGGACTTTTGTAAGGCATTTGACTTGGTAATGCATGACATTTTGATTAAAAAACTTGAAAGATATAAAATTAACAAGGATCACATTATATGGATAAAGCTGGCTAGCTGATGTCTCAAAATATAATTGTAAATGGGGAATCATCATTGAATGGGTGTGTTTCTAATGGGATCCCGCAGAGATTGGTTCTTGGTCCTATGTTATTTAACATTTTTATTAATAACCTGGAAGAAAACATAAAATCATCACTGATAAATTTTGCAGATGGCACAAAAAATTGTGGGAGTGGTAAATAATTAACAGGACAGGTCACTGGTAGCATGATCTGGACCACTTGGTAAGCTGGGTGTAAGCAAACAGTATGTGTTTTAATATGACTAAATGCAAATGTATACATCTAGGAGTAAAGAGTGTAGGCCATACTTACAGGGGGACTCTGTCCTGGGAAGTTGTGACTTTAAATAAGCTCGGGGGGGGGGGGGGGGGGGGAGGGGTTTGAGTTGGATAATTAGCTGAACATGAGCTCCCAGTGTGATGCTGTGGCCATGAGTGCTCATGCAATTGTTGGATGCATAAAGAGGGGACCCTTGAGTAGGAAGGTTATTTTACCTCTGTATTTGGCACTGGTGCAACTGCTGCTGGAATACTGTGTCCAGTTCTGGTTTCCGCAATTCAAGGAGGGTGTTGATAAATTGAAGAGGGTTCAGAGAAGAGCCACGAGAATGACTAAAGGATTAGATAACATGCCTTATAATCTTAGACTCAAGGAACTCAATCTATTTATCTTAACAGAGAGAAGATTAAGGGGTGACTTAATTATGGTCTGTAAGTATCTAAGTGGGGAACAAATATTTAATAATCAGTTCTTTAGTCTAGCAGAGAAAGGTATAACACGATCCAGTGACTGGAAGTAGAAGCTAGACAAATGCAGGCCGGATATAAGATGTATATTTTTAACAGTGAGAGTAATTAACCATTAGAACAACTTACCAAGAGCTGTGGTGGATTCTCCATCACTGACAATTTTTAAATCAAGATTGGATGTTTTTCTAAAACATATTCTCTAGGAATTGTTTGGAGAAGTTTTATGGCCCGTGTTATACAGGAGATCAGACTAAACGATAACGATGGTCCCTTCTGGGCTTAGAATTAATTAATTTATTAAATGAACTTTGCACTTTATTATGACTGTACATTTATGTGTCTAGGGATTTTATTGGTTTTAAAATATTTGCTTGACTGATCTTTATTTTGGGGCAAAATTTATTATTTTTCTTGCTAAATAAAGAATTTAAATATTTCTAGCTTTTCTGTTTCTACCTGTGAATGATTCACAAACTGGCATGCTACATAGCAGCATAAAACTTTTGCACCCAGTAAATATCCATGGGCATGAGATAGAAATCAGTATGGCTTTTGCTATAATGACTTATGAAACATTTTCAAAGGTAGTGTTAAAAATGAAGTCGGACCCTATAAACTGAGAAACTTTTCTTTGAAAATATCCTTGGTCTGTTCACTTATTACTTAAAAAAATTCCTTATATTAACATTCTCACTTTAAGGTATAGTTTTTAGTCTCTTAAGCCCCTTCATGTAATCTTAGTATTTTAAATAAAAACAAATTCCTTGCGCTATTATAGCTGTTTTCAGGATTTATATGTTGAATAAATAAGACCAAAAGTCTCTGAAATGTGATGATGATACCATACCTTGACATTCAGGGCTCAGTTGTGGCATTACAACAGAACATACATTTTTGGGAGGAGAGTGAAGAGGTACATCTCTGCAGTGGGAGCTCCTGGAAGCATAGTGCCTCCGGGAGCATCTTTTGAGGGCAACAGCTTCAACAACCTTAAGTAATGTTCAGTGTAAAGTCTTCCTTTCACACCACTGTTGGCCAGTGCAGTGTATGATATGGCTTCTCCTGGCCTCCTCTGTTTCTTTTGAAGAGGCTTGTCAGTGTGCCTATGGTCACTACCTGGGAAGAGTCCATATACTCCTTAAGCACAAAATCTACAGTTGTGCACAACCCACAAAATACAATAAATCAAGTTTCTACCTAATCTCTCTTGAAATCCCTGTAATAACACTTTGCATGTCTGTAACACCTCTCATCTGAGGATATTAAAGCATTTTTATAAAAGTCTGAGTAAGTCCTATATTCCCACATTACAGATGAGGAGACTGAGGCACAAAGAAGTTGTTACTTCCCCAGTTACACAGCATACCTGACCCATGTCTCCTGATGCTCAGTCTCCTGCATTTTCCGGCAGAATTAAAGTTATAATAGAAGTCCATGAGGACCATATAATGGTAAATGCTAAAAAGACCTTCTAAAATAATGTTTGCTCCTTGAGATGTTAGAGGCTGGAAATTCAGTGGAGTTGGTGCATTGAGTGCATGGGGAGGGAATCCTTGAATTGTAGATCAAATGGCCCCCTCTATATAATTAAGGCAATATTCTCTTTAATTATCTTCAGTGGCTGGGGTACAGATTGTCCAGGATGTGGGGGAATAAAGATTAGAAAATGGTGGTGGGACTTCAGGGCTCTAATGTAGGTGTGTAGGGCTGTCCAAGGAAAAAGAGTGCCTCTCTTAAGAGGGTTTGACAGTTGAACTACCAAAAAATTGATGTCTTTCTACAAGTCCTTGAAGCTTTTCTCCCTGTTGAGTTCATGTGTAAAACTGAACAGAACTATTAGGCTTCTGTTCTTGAGGTCAGAGCCCTGATGTTAAAGATAAAAAGAAAGTAGCTGGTAGAAAAGTGAGAGTTGGCACATAGTTGTGCTCCAGAACCTAAGCTATCATTTACAAAGTAAGCAGTTAGCCCTTGTATTTCCAAAAGATATCAGTGATTAGAGTGATAACTACACAGTAAGTCTGTACAAGCTTGTAGACAGCTTTGAAACAATAGTTCTGACGGAGATGAGCTGCCCACATTAATCTCAAAAGGGTATTGACACTGAAACCTACTAAGGATGTTTTAAATGTCAGCATTGTTAACTACGTCATAGCTGATTATTTTGGCAGAAAATTTAAGCTAATATACATCTCTAGTGTTATTCAATGAACTGGCAGATTTTGGTGCAGAGGTTGCTGTCAAGGTTGCCGTGGAGAATGAGGAATTCAAATTTCCCATCTTCTTCTTCTCCCTCTCCTGTCTCTCTCCCCCCCTCCCCCAGAGAAGTCATTTCCCCCCCTCCCAAACACATACATCTTTTCCCCAGTACCAAAAGCCTCAACTGCTCCCAAGCAACTCCAGTACCTTCTGCGTATGCAAAACTCCAGCTGTGAAAACCTCAGCAACTTCTATGATACATGTTTTCAGCACAAACATATAGCACAATCAGAGTTGAAAATTTGGGGGCAGTATAAAATGTGAGGAAAAGAGAGTAAGAGTGTTTGAGGGAGACAGAGGAGAGAAGCAGTATCACATTATTCAGGAGTCCCTCCCAAATCATATAGGTCCAATAATGTGCTCTATGGGAAATGGAGCCTGGGAAATAATACAGATAATAATGAAGTGGGAGTAATGAGCTCCCACTAAATAAAAGAGACTTGATTGATTTTTTAAAAAAAAAGAGAAAAGGAAAGCTGTTATAAATTTAACATTCAGATAAAAATTTAAATATTTAGTGATATTCTTAAAGTAGTGCATACCAGTTGGTCAGTAAAGACAAAATAGATGTAGATCTGATCTCTGTTTATACAACCTTATTTATTAATGGTACCTAGTAAACATTTTGTTTAATGTCTCCCATCTTTTCATTTATTTAGATTATAAAAATATACATTTCTTTGAAACACTGTGATATAATTATAACTTGCTTGATTTTAGAAGTTCCCTTTTCATGTTTTCCATCACAATTTGGAGAAAAGGTTTAGTTTGTCATCATTCCCACAAGATGGAGCTCTTTACGTATGTAAGACATAAAAACTGTGCTGTGATGGTTACGTTAGGATCATTTTATAATGTAACTTTTTGTGTTATTTGCTAAACCTTAAGGATAGTCTATCAGATAATGTTTTAGATTAACAAAATGTTGATGTATGTATTATCTGCTTCTATGGAAAGGCAAGATGCAGTATAGAAAACAGTAAATATTTGGTGTCCCTATAGACAAATAGGATGGTCTTGTGGTTAAGAGACTGAACTGGGACATGTGAGATTTGGGTTTTCTTCCTGACTCTTGCCATTGACTGTGTGACTTTTGGCAAGTCACGTAATCTTTTTATATCTCAGTTTTCCTTCTGCAGTATGGGAATAACAATACTTTGCAACCTCCTGTGGGTGTGGTGAGATTATCCTTCCCTACCCTCTGTGAATTAGAGAAGTATTAACCCTTAATGTATATGAAATGTTTAGGTATAAAGCTGGTGAGCTGCATACAAAAACCTGTAAATAAAAAGAAATACTGGTTCTTTTCATTATGTACTGGACATCATCTTGCACCTGGATATGTGCTTCCAAGAATTTCCTAGTTGATCATTGTTTTGTCGGGAATTGTTTATTTGATAACATCTTTGATATATTGCCAATCTCTTAGTGCCCAATTATTTCCCTGTTTATGTATTTGAATAGAAAAAATTCAGTGTATGGAGTTTGTTTCATCACATCATGTTTCAAAGTCCTTTTCTGCGTCTAGGTCTCATCTATTTTTTTAGCTCTCCTTTTTTATTAGTATTAAATTGTGATAAATTCACTTAATGAAACCTCCTATTCATGAACAGTGTAGATAGATAACCTTGGAAAAGGAAGCTCTTTCTTTGTCCACATGCTATATGTAGAACTGGCAGTGCAAGGTTCCCACCACTGTCCTTCCAACATGGTCTTCTTCCAGCAATACTACAGTTGACTGGGTAATATATATTATAGGAAAACTTACAAATTTGTTCTGCTTCGTTGAAAATCTGGCCCAATAGGTTTCTCTCTGCTGGTTGAACTTGCTAAGCAGAGTGACCAATTGCTTGCTTCTGAGATTTTTCCCCCACCCCCCCACTCCAGCACTGCCTCTACATGCAACCTTTAATTCATCTTCTGTTTTAGCTCCAAGCAGATGGCTTCAGCTTCTCATAGAGTAGTCCAGCTTGCTCGATGGGCAGAAAATACCACAAGTGTGACCAAGTCCAAATTCCTTTAACAACATGTTCATAGTTTGGCAATAGTGATATCCTGGCGCAGGTGATGGGTCCACAATATCTTCCAAGCCGTGTTTTGGTGGCTTCTTTCTCCTCAGCATTCTCATTCCCTTTCCAGAATGTACTGCAAAGTTGTTTCCCTTATGTTTCTGCTCTCCAGGTTCTAGCATGTTAGCCCCTTCCTCTTCTAGCAGAGACAGAATAGTGCTCAGATGATTGTCCCATACTAGGACCCTGGAGTACTACAGCATTTGCTGCTCCAGGTCAAGCAGCTTACAGGATTTGTCCATGATGTGGTAGGGGGCTAGAGAGTACAGTTCTCAGCACCCTGCATCACTTTCTTGCATGTATTAGTGGATCAGACTATCTGGGAGTCCAGGGATCTGCTTGCTCTTGAAAATAACTTCCTCTTTTATGCAGGGCTGCTCAATACCTCTTTTACTTCTCTGACTTCAACTGCTTTCCCCAGCTGGACATTCTAAGTGTAAGTCAGTATCAAAATGGAAAAAAATCTCAATAGTTTAAGGCTCTCCCTATAAGAGGAAGGGGAAGCTGCCATCTCTTCTCTGTCCCTTTTCTCCTCAGAAGTGCCAGGCCTTGTCTGGAATTTCAATTCTAGCTTTATTCAGCAAGTAAGTTTCTATGACTCTAGTAAACTCCCAAGCTTCCCAGAGAGTATAGTCAGAAGAAGGATTTCAGAAGGATGGGAAGTCATACTTCCCTGTAGAGACTTGGAAGGATAGGACTCTTCCCCTCCCCAAGAACTTGGCCAAGATGGTTACAAAAACTTAGAGGGCTCCAGACTCTACATTCCCCAATTCTTGAACCTCAGACTAAATCTACAGCCTTCCAGATACAGTGGAAAACTGTTGGTCTTCTTCAAAGATTAATCCAGCAGTAGTAGGTCTTTGGTGGAGTGGGAGGGAGGGGAGAAATCTCCACTTCGCTAGAGGCTAATACTTCCCCCTTGTACTCTGGGGACAAATAAATGGACTCTACCTTAAGAAAGCAATATGAATCTCCATTTAAATGTCTCAGTAGGTCCCTCAATATTTTCTGTGCTTCCCAGCAACTTTTAAAAAAAGGAATAAAGCTAAATCTCTTTGCCAAAGAATGAGGGGGGGGGGGTTGCCTTGGAGTGAAATTCACTCATAGCAAATACCCTTTTCTGAAAATTTTAAAGCTAAGTTTTTATAGTAAGTTACAGAAATAAGAAATCATATGCTATCATATAGGAAGACTCTCTTAAGGGGATGTCTGTATTGAAAGTTAATTTTGTAAGGGAGAACAAAAGCTTGTTGTTTATACATGCAGAAAAGTAAAACTAAAATATCAGGAATGTTTGCACGCTAGTGTCCTGTACAATTATGACATTCTGGGGTGCAATCCAGACCAGTGAGGAGCTATGTGACCCCTGCCCTGCACACTTGGGTGCCTCACAATGCTTTGCTGCTGTAACTCCCACCTGGGCCGCTCACAAACAGCCTTCCAGCACGCAGGTAACACCCTGAATGTCTGTGTATAGCTGCATCCTGCTAGCCACACATCATTCACACTCTGGCTTCCACCAGCCTTGATTAGCACTTCCAGAGTGATCCCAACATACTCCTAATCCTGGTTCCCCCCCCGCCCCCCCAATGTGTGTCATGTGCTGTCCAGCCCTCTCCTGGACAGTCAAGATATATTAGGTCCGTTGCCCCTTTAAGGGGATCAATATTCAACAGTCTGTTACCTAAAATGAAACTACCCAAACAATTCACAATGTTGGATTAGTTTTAATTAAAGAATAAAACAAGTATATTTAACTACAAGAAGATAGGTTTTAAATCAGTACAAGTATAAGGCATTAAAGTTGGAAATGGTTATAAGAGATATAAAGACTAAACTTAACGAACTAGACTTGGTTCAAGGTGAAGTCCCTTACCACATGTTTCCAGAAACATTGCTGACCAAACACTCAGCCAGGATCTGCTGCCAAAATCCAATGTTTTCTTTTGTTGTCTTAGGTGAAAAGGAGAGAGAGAGATATAGGGAGAGATCCCTTGGAGGTGTTTCTGCCCCTCACTTTTATAGTTCAGTCACCCTTTTATTGCATTTTCCTGAGGATTACCCCTGGATGAAGTTCATTCCCACTATGAGGTTGGAGTTATGGAGTTTTGTGTTGAAAGAGGTTTCATGCTGTTGTTTGCTAAGATGCTGATCTGTTTGTTCTTGCTCCCCTTCTTTGCCAAAGAATGTCCACTTGATAGGTAATGGCCCATCAGCTTTGATGACATCTGGCTAGAGACATCAGCTTGTCCTATGTCTTTGAGAAATGGGCTTGCCCACTCCCCAGACTTGTCTGATAAACACACCTCAGTTATAATTTCAGCTCACATTTATAAATTTACATATTATGTTACTACGCATGTTTCAATATGATATCAACCAGTGAGTTATTAGTTTTCAAATGATACCTCACAAGGCATATTTTGTACAAAGATTATTACAGTAGTTTGTAGGGTGTGAATGCAGGGATGATTTCCATCACAACTATATCTTAGCTTATTTTAGCCTTTTCCAATATTTTGGTTTTATTTTATTTTTCCTAATATTTGAGGAACAGTGCAATAAACAATTATAATGGGGGAGATGAAAGTTGAGGTTTCCATGGAACATGACCTGTCCAAGGCTCTCTTTTATGCTATGACTGTTAGCCTATAGGTGTCAGCAAAATGGAAAATATTTTTAGTTTTGTGAATAAAGTACTCAAAATCCAGATGTATGATCTGTCTCAATACATGGCCAAAAACTCTGTCCAAGTTACAGTATCTTGGTGTTTTTTCTTAAAGCCCAGGTCAGGTGATTACATGCAGTGGTGCTGGAACAATTTTTATAGTGGGGGTGCTGAGAGCCACTGAACCAGACTGCAACCCTGTATATAATGGAAACCACTTCAAGCCAGGGGGTGCGGCAGCAATCTCAAAACCCCTAGTTCCAGCACCTATAATTACGTGAGAATCTCGGCTTTCCTTTTGGGAGCGAAATAGTAAGTTTCTAGCTCTTCTGGTTGTGAAAAAAAGCCTGAAAACATGAAAAGGCCAAAAACTAGAAGGCAAATTAAAATAATTCAGTTTTAAAAAAATCTCATGATTTTTAAACCAATTTCATACTTTTGGGAGTTTGATGATTTTTGAACACTTGGGGTTGGCAATACTAAAACTTTCTTACTGACTTCCTTGACTCTTGCATTGTCTGTGTTGCCATTCCAACAGTCATCTGTCTTGCCTGCCACTGTGACCATGTCAAGTCACTGTTCTAATCCTTTGATTGCCTTTCCCTCACTGATCAGATTTAAGGACTCTGTCCTTTTCTCTGCTGTTTAGCTGCCCATACCTCTCACTCCTCTTTGAACCTTCTGTTGAAGCATAAAGATTAACCACCCACTATATCCTTTCCTTGCCCATTCTGAAATCTATGCCTTCTTCATGTGACTACTATTCTCCTAAGCAAGTTCAACAAGCTACACGTTCAATTCTTCCATGAGGCCTATAAATCCTAGTTCTATCTTCAAAGAATTAACAAACCAACCCACCAACCCCCACCCTTGCAAAAAAAACCCCAGAAAATTCCAAAACCAAATTTTATTAAAACAGGTGGAATTAACAAATCTCATTTTCAACTTTGCTATTTATTGTATCTGCTTCTTAGTCCTCAATTGTATGTCATCAGTAGGATTATAAGCAGCTCAGGAAGAACAACACAGACTCCTTACTTGTCTGTGAAGTCCCATGGCCAAAGTTTTCAAACCGGATGCCTAAAATTAGGCAACTAAATCCATAGTTAGGATCCTTAATAAAAACAGCCTGATTATCAAAAGGGTTGACATCAATAGGAGTGATGGTGGCTCACCACTTCTGAACATCAGACCACTTTTGTGTGCCTAGGCATAGATTTAGGTGGAAACTTTATGCATCTGTGTTTTAAAATATTGGCCCTATTGCACTCTTGGAACTGTATATAAATCTTTTTATGAGAAAAAAGATCTCATTTTATTAGTTATTGTTGATTGTAGTCCACTAGGGGGCTGAATGCTTCAGGATATTTCTTAACTGTGTTTGGCTAGAGTCATGCAAAATGTATTTAATTGGGCAAATCTGTTGTTAGACATACTAGAAAAATAAATATGTATATTTTCACTTCTTTATATTTAACAAACAGTGGAATTTGATGAAAAAGTGATCCATGCTATTTGAAGTGGTTAGAGAAGCTGAGTCTTTTGTACTCATATTTGAGCATAAGGGCATAAGTAACCGACCAGTGAGGCTGAGGTCAACCATGATATAACTGGTTAAGCACCGGGATTAATGCCATAAGGGTCAGGTTCAGAGCTCGGTTTTGAATTATGTCTTTTGTTTAATAATATCAGCGGTGTGGATCACAAATTATGTCATTGTGATATCAAGTTTGAATTTAAAAGATGAAAACCTTAAGATTTCAGTAACGGTCCCTATCTGTTATACTAAATTATTCAGAAAAAGGAAAGTTCTGTTTTGTAATTTGTATTTAACAGGTCTGTATACGATGACCAGCCAAATGCACACCAAAGATTTATGGAAAAACTAGATGCTTGCATACGTAACCATGACAGAGAGATAGAAAAGATGTGTAATTTTCACCATCAGGGCTTTGTGGATGCTATTACAGAACTTCTTAAAGTAAGGGCTGATGCAGGAAAATTAAAGGTAAGAAACTACTTATTTAAACTTGTGTATATTGATTAATACTAGATGGAATGTTTCTTCTTTAAGGGATAAGACTTTCATGGTGTACATACACATCCTGATGTTTACAATTAAATTTTCAGATATTGTATAGCTGTTCAGAAATGTCTTGTTTACTCTAATAATAAATTTGCCATGTTCATATTTTTAGGTCTCATTTTCTGATTTCTTCATTTATAATTTTTAAAAAAAAACATTGCCAAAAATAAATGTATTAAGTAATTCTGGAAGACTTTTAAAAGGCAAAGTATTGATAAAAGCAATATTTCTTATAATAGGTCTTGTGTTTTTCTCAGTTTGATTACCAAATTATGTATAAGACCTCTCAATTTCAGATTCAGAAAAAATATTGTTAGAAATTTTGATTCTTTTGGAAAGCCTCCTCTTGCAGTTGCACATTTTTAAAAAAGTGTTCTTGTGCTCTCCAAAAGAGTAGGTGGTGTTGTGGTATTCATTAGAATTGAGGACTAAGGTTTACTCAGAAGTCAGAATGCAGAATAATGAATTGTGAGACCTGTCCCTTTTAGCTCTCTTTACACTTTGGAAAGCAAAATATGCACACCAGACAGAATGAGCGTAGTTCACCAGAGGTTATGATTAGAAGAGCATTATATAAAGGATATTCAGATAACAAGAGACCAAATACAGCGTCAATGAGGTCATTGAGCATCTTTGTTTGGAAATTAATGAGATTTTTAATAAACTAGAATGTGCTTCCTTATTATGATGACCTAATGAGTCACTTAATATGTGGGAAAATCTGAGGTCGAGCTTTGCCTGCACCTGCAGCATTAAAATGTTGCTGTGGTTTGGAGATTTCCACGTTTGATGTTAATCAACCACCCAGTGTTTGCATTCAGCAAAGTATGAATGTTTAATTACCATAAAATGCAATCACCATTTCTTACAGACAATGAATGGCACATAGAGCTCATTGAGGTTATCAAAAAGGGACCAGTGGTCAATTGGGTCAATGATTTGAATTGTTTGACAGACCTACAGAAACAAGTAAAGTTCAAAAATCCCAAGTAAATTTGAGAAGTTTGCCACAGAATCTGTTAGAAAGAACTGTCATAAGTAATTGAAGTTAACAAAAGCCCTTTGCAATCAAAAGTTCAAGTTCAAGCTGTAGAGTTAATTTGAATTTGCATTTCTTTGTTCTAAATTTCTCATGAAGCATGATCTAATTACAAGGGTGAGCAGTTACATCAGGGCAATATATGCATATTTGTCTAACAAAGGTGAAATTATTTTTAAGGTCCAAGTTACTGATACCAACCGAAGGCTTCAAGATGCTGGGAAAGAGGTGAGAAAATGTTTTTTAATTGAATATTTGCAGCAAATTAAATTTGTTTGCATAATTTAATTGTAATTTTTTACAAAATATCTAAGGTGATAGCCCAAACAGAGGAAATCATCCGATGTAGAATTCAGCAGCGGAATATTACAACAGTAGTGGAAAAACTGCAGTTGTGTCTTCCAGGTGAGTTACAAATATGTGCAATAGTGACATTTGGCTAAATACAATAGCTAATGAGATAAGTCATTGTACCCAAAATGCAACAGAAGTATTATTTTTTTTCCTCATATTTCAATGTTCTGTAACATGAAATTTAGCAGAAGAGTTACTAGGATCTTACAAATGTGTCCAAATTTAGATCTCATTATGGTATATTTATTCTATAATAATTGTAATAGGGTAATCATACAGCTTTGTTAGCAAGCTAACAACAAGAGGACATAGATTGTACGAAAAAATTAAACATATGTATTTTTATCATACAATAAATATGTTTTCATTTAAACCTTTGAAGTTGTTGTTTAATATTTATTTTCCTGTGGTTAAAAATTTAAGGGAAAACATTAAAAAGTTTGTGAATGTTATTTATAGTAGCATCTTTCAACATTGTGCAGTATTACAATAGTATGTTATAGAACAGCACCATCTTGAGACATTGTTTCGTATATAGTTGGAGAACATTGTATTTCATAGTGTACATTTGTAAAGACTGACTTCTGTTTATGATGTTGGCAGATAGGTTTGAATCTTGTCGTTTGTACTACGTAATCTTTCTGTTGTGACTTAGGATAATGACAGTAGATGGTACTGTTGCCTTTCTATGAACTGTTCCTATTAAGTGATAATACATAATGACATTCCCCAGGTTTTTTATGGTGTGCTATGAACATAATTGGTTGACAGATATTTAAACAAAAGTTGGTGTGTTTACATTGAGAAATGTTTGAAACTACTGTTTCATTTTAAATTCTTTACTAATTAACTTCTCTTTAATAGTTTACTTTTTTCTCTTAATCTGCAATTTAGAACCTTATTTTTTGCTACTTCTACTTGGTCTTCATATTGTAAGATGTTATTGAGAAAAGTGTGTAAGTGAAACTAAGACTAAAATAATATACAGTATATACTTCTAATTTTAAAGTATATATTCTTTTTCTTATTAACTAGAGTATTTAATTTGCAATAAGATCTAAATGGGTTAATATTTTTGTTTTATATAGTACTGGAAATGTACAGCAAACTAAAAGAGCAGATGAATGTAAAAAGGTGAGTGAATTTCTTTCTATAACTGAAGTGTAACTTTTTTAATGAATGGGTTCATCTGCTTGTCTTTTACAATTATTAACAGACTGATAAAGACTAGTAAGGTCAAGACATAGTGAATCATATAGTCAGGTCTTTTCATCATTCCTTGCCTTTGTTTCAAGTATGCCATTACAAATTAACAGACGTTACATGAAAAATAAAACAATTCTAGGATCTTAATTAAGAAACTTGAGAAAACAATTTTTACTTAAACAAGCATGAATACAATGGAAATATATTTTATGACATGAAGTATAAACTTTTATTAATACTCTAAAACAATTTAAGGACCAAGAATAAAAGTGATCCTTAGGGAGCTCAGTAGAAATGGTAAAATAATGATCCCTTTTTGGTTCATTAATACCCCGGTAATCTATCACAGTACATGAAAATGTATAATTCAGTTTCCTATATATCTTCCTTTAGAGGCAGAAATTTTGTTAGTCTCTTATTTATTTGAAACAATTAGTGTAATGTGTAAAGATTTTCTCTTTACTATATGCACAAAAATGTGAACTCTAAAAGACATTCTCTAGACGTCAGAGTTGGATTAGTGTTTGCTGTTTACTACCTATGGGCTAGATCACTGGTTTGCAATCTTCTCAGAGTAAGGGGCAGCATGTTGTTGCAGTATCTTTGGAGCAGCCTAAGGCTACGTCCTCACTACGGGGGGGGGGGGAGTCGATTTAAGATACGCAAATTCAGCTACGTGAATAGCGTAGCTGAATTCGACGTATCGGAGCCGACTTACCCCGCTGTGAGGATGGTGGCAAATCGACTTCCGCGGCTCCCCCATTGACGGCGCTTACTCCTACCTCCGCTGGTGGAGTAGAAGTGTCGATTCGGGGATCGATTGTCGCGTCCCGACGAGATGTGATAATTCGATCCCCGAGAGATCGATTTCTGCCCACCGATTTGGGCAGGAAGTGTAGACCTGCCCTTAGAGGGAGACTGAATCCTTGAGTCACAGTCTCCTATCCACTCTTCTGGGAAGAGGAAGTAAACTCCCTGGACCTATACTCATTGTAGCGTATGCTCCTGCTCCGTAACATACAGCTATCACTTTCTGCTTGCTAGAATAGCTGTTCTGTGGAGCCTGCTGCTTCCTGCATGCTGCAAGTGGTGATACAGCACACCAGTTAAAGTCAGGGCCAGCTCCAGCATTTCTGCCGCCCCAAGCGCAAAAAGAAAAAAAGCCGCGATTGGTGGCGGCAGTTCAGCGGCAGGTCCTTCGAGGGAGTGAGGGACCTGCCGCCCCCGAATTGCCGCAGGTGCCGCCCTTCTCCTTTGACTGCCCCAAGCACCTGCTTGTTAAGCTGGTGCCTGGAGCTGGCCCTGGTTAAAGTGGTCATGTCCTCTCACTTCCTTGCACTGTTGCACAGGACAGGAGCAGTCTGGCTTTATAATTGGCAGGGGTGTTAAATTACTTAGTGGACTCATGGAGGGATCACATGAGTGAGCTACAATGGCAGTTTTTTAGCAGCATTTTGATTTCAGGTAATCTATTATTTTTGTAGTTTGACTCCCATTGGTTCTTTGGGGTTGATTGTTTTTTTTTTTTTTTTTTTTTTACTATTATTGAGTATTCATCAGTAGTCTTCAAAGCTAAAAATAAACTTCAGTCCTCTAAAGATTTAGGGCTATGTCACCTCCTGTAGAAAAATTTGCAGGAGAGGAAATGTTACATGGGAAACTGCAAGTCAAGAACTGTGGCATTACAGAGGTATCAGCCCAACAGAGTAGGGGTTAGGACATGTCATCATCATCCCACTAGAAGGAATGCTGAAGCGGGAGGTCCTCTAATAGTATCAGTATCCTCAGAGCTGTATTGAAATCCCATGGAGGTCTAGAGCACTGGCTCTCAACCTTTCCAGACTACTTTATCCCTTTCAGGAGTCTGATTTGTCTTACATACCCCAAGTTTCACCTCACTTAAAATGATTTGCTTACAAAATCAGACATAAAAATACAAAATGTCACAGCACACTATTACTGAAAAATTGCTTACCTTCTCATTTTTACCATATAACATAAATTGATTGGAATATAAATATTTTACTTATATTTCAGTGTGATACTTACCGTATAATAGTATATAGAGCAGTATAAACAAGTCATTGTCTGTATGAAATTTTAGTTTGTACTGACATTGCTAATGCTTTTTATGTAGCCTGTTGTAAAACTAGGCAAATATCTAGATGAGTTGATGTACCTCCTGGAAGACCTCAGTGTACCCCCAGGGGTACACATTCTCCTGGTTGAGAACCATTGCCTCAGAGCATTCAAGATGAGAGACAGTATCTTCATGCTACTGCTCAGGCTCCTTTCTTCTCAGTAGTATGGCTCTGTCATTAACTGTGTGACTATTGCAGGGATCAGCAACCTTTGGCACGTGGACCGTCAGGGAAAGCCCCTGGCAGGCTGGGCCAGTTTGTTTAGCTGCCGCGTCCGCAGGTTCGGGTGATCGCAGCTCCCACTGGCTGTGGTTCACCGTTCCAGGCCAACAGGGGGCTGCAGGAAGTGGCACAGGCCGAAGGATGTGCTGGCCGCCGCTCCCATAGCCCCCATTGGCCTGGAACGGCAAACCGCGGCCAGTGGGAGCTGCGATCGGCCGAACCTGCGGACGCGGCAGGTAAACAAACCGGCCCGGCCTGCCAGGGGCTTTCCCTGATGGTCCACATGCCAAAGGTTGCCAATCCCTGGACTATTGTTTCCTTATGACTTAGTCTTCCCTGTGGGGGAGCATAGAGGGCATGGAGTGGTATCCTGTGGAAGTTGACATTAATTCTGGTGGTAATTTCCTGTGGCTTGCCAGGCAACAAAGCCATAGAGCAGGGGTCGGCAATCTTTCAGAAGTAGTGTGCCAAGTCTTCATTTATTTACTCTAATTTAAGGTTTCACGTGCCAGTAATACATTTTAACATTTTTAGAAGGTCTCTTTCTATAAGTCTATAATATATAACCAAACTATTGTTGTATGTAAACTAAATAAGGTTTTTAAAATGTTTAAGAAGCTTAATTTAAAAATAAATTAAAATGCAGAGCCCCCCGGACCGGTGGCCAGGACCCGGGCAGTGTGAGTGCCACTGAAAATCAGCTTGTGTGCTGCCTTCGGCACGCATGCCATAGGTTGCCTATCCTTGCCATAGAGTGACTGTATACTAGCCATGTTCCCCTTAATACTGCAATGGTACCACTGGAGGGACTTCCACAGGTTCCTCTTCCCTCTCTCCAACAATTCTGGTCCCATTGCAGTGAGACTTCAATGACTTCATCTTATATCTGCCAAGCAGACATGATGTTGTGTTCTTTAAGTTTTGCTAAAGTAGCTGAGGAACAGGGATTACGTCTGCATAGGCTTCTTATGTCACAAACTCATGTCATGTACCAATAATCCAGTATACTTACTAATAGTTCAGTATATATCGCTACTGAAAGGTTGTACATAGTCTAAGCTAATGCTTATAATTGAATATTAGAATATTTGTAATTTTAAAACTGACTAAAAAGCTGAAAAGAATAAACAGATGGGCACTTAAAAATAACACATTAATAGAAATTCTTGGAAGCCATGAGGCACAGTTTTTTTTCCACAGTGGAGTGTGAGGTGTATGGGATAGTTTATTTTGAATTCAATTTACTATTTTTCCATTTACAGGCATGTTTTGTAACACAAAAATATTTCACTGACTTAAAGGCAACATTCTATGGATTTTTTAAAATTAAATTTGTCCTCTTTTTTTGCCTTTATGATGTGTAAAGGAGGTATGAAGCTTTTTCTCCTCTGTTTTTTTTTTTAAACCATACAAATATAATGAATGGCAAGTCTGGTCTTGCTTATTTTTGCAGGAAGAACTTCTTGAGAGTGTCAGAGATGTGGAATGTGAATGTTCATTGAACTGAATCTTAATTGAAAAGATAAGGGTGTTGACTCTTTAACAAAGACATTTTTTCTCACAAGAGTTTATTGGATATTAACATTAAATTAATTATAACAAAAACAAAAAACTAATAAAAATACTTTTCCTCCTCAATTTCTCAGATTTCTATCTTTTAAAATGCAATAATTTCACTAGTACTCCAGTTTCAATAAAATGGCAGACAAGATCAGAATTGCTAATGTAAAAAAAAAACAAGCAGAGAAAAAGGTGTGGCATTTTTTGGTTTTAGGACAAAATCCTTTTAAGACTTCTTTACACATCGTAAAGAAGCCAAAAGAGTAGAAGCTCATTTACTTCCAACTATAGACATCACCTTTTAAGATAATGCAAAGTATGTGTCTGGAATATGTGTTGCTTTACTTTGCCAGAATGAAGGTTCGCAGTGGATTCCAAACAGCCATCTGTTGGTAACAATTTTTGGTCACTACCAACCTGGGCTGGATTTGAACTGGTGACCTAGGGGTGAAAGGCTCTGTATCCCATTTAACTATCTCCTGAGCCATGTATAATGCAAGTTGACAAGAATTATAGTTGTGAGGAAAAATAAATGAGGAGTCTGCTCTAAACAGACAAGACTCGTTGGAGAGTTTTATGGAGGGGTTAACTCTTGGGAGAAAGGGGCTTAAGGGAAGGGGTGTTGGTGCTCCCAGTGTTTTATTACTCGCTATGGGTTTATAGATTATAATGAATCTTCCAGGCTTTTATTTTTTTTCTTTTAAAGACTGATTTAAAGTGACTTAATCATACCATGCTTTTTATTTAACCATATTATATCTTATAGCCTGTGGCTGCCTGTATGTGTCTTTGAATAAGGTTACAGATTTTGCTTTAGAAAATGATGGATATACAACTACAACAGGATTTGTTAGAGAAAGAGATACAAAAGCACTGACATTGTTAGTGTACTGTAGGAAGCACTCAGTACTACAATGAGTGCAATAGAAATGTCTGTAAACAAATAAATAGATTGCTATGGCTGTTGTTGGACCTTATTTAAGCCAATGTAGGAAAGATGGATGGGACTATGATCTTGTGGGTGAGGTTTAGATCTGGGTTCTTTTTCTGGCTTTCTCATTGACTTTCTGTGTAACTGTGGGAAAGTCACTTAGCCCTTCTGTGCCTCAGTTACCCATACATTACAATGGAGACAATGGTTCCTTATCTCATACAGAGTTGAGATTCGTACGTTTTACCAAGACTTTGAGATCCTCAGAGGAAAGGTGCTATATGAGTGCAGTATATAACCACAGCACAATGGGACCAAATTCCACAGCAGCAACCTCTAAATTCTGTGGCAATGTAAATTTATTCTAATTCCCATTCATCTCATCCCCAGGCAAACAAACGCTCACAGTTGAAATATATGAAGTGACATTAAATTCGTTGTTGATTATTTTCAGCTATGACTATTTTTGAGGATGGATTTTTTCATCGTGCTCTCTAGATGAAGCTCCAAGTCTCTGTTCCCATGCCGTTCTCCACGTAGCCCAGCTCAGAATTTCCTTTTCCAGTGTACCCCGAGAAGAGGGAAGCTGATAGCTGACTACAATAGCTAATGTCTCTAGTTGAGCGGTTCTCAACTGCTGTGTTGTTTTCTAAATCCCCCAGCTCACCAGTCTGTGCTTGTGGTTCTCCTGGTTACGAGCTGGACTCCAACTCTGCTTCTCTGATCCAATTTTGCCTAGCTTCATGGAGCAGTGCAGCAAGCATGCACTGTAATTCAAATAACTTCTTTTAGGGAAAGCTGGAGAGCAGGAGTCAGATATAGGCATGTCGTCACAGTGCAAGGAGAGAGGGGAAAAAAGTATTGGGAGTCCTGATTGCAGCAAAATGGTGAAGTGCTTGGCAAAAATGTTGAATTCTATGAGATATTGGGAAAATGCCCAAATTGTGAAGAGCATGTGTCCCTATTTAGGATGAAAGGGGCAGGTCACAAATCTCAAAGTTTTAGTTTTAGGCACTTTGCAGACTCAGGCAAGCATCACTACATCAGTTTATGCTTGGTTTGTGTTTTTCACGTTATCTCTTCAAGAACCAGAAACATTTTCAAAATGAAAGCTGAGAAGCTGGGACACAATTCTATGGCAAAAAGTAAATTCTACAGCAAATTATGTGGTTGCAATATCACAGAATCCTAATAGTATGATATAGATCATTGTACTACAAGGCTGGTGCTGCTTTAGAAAGGCAAAACATAGGCCAACTAAAGTAATAACAGATATCAATAATTTAACTTCCAAGGAAAAGATGGTGGCTCAGTCTTGTTGTAAAAAAAGATACTTTGTGATGTTTTCAAAATTGATAGACTGATAGTTTCTTAAGATAAATTATTCACAATGGTAAATGGTTCAAAAAGTAGGTGGCCTTTCATAAAAAAAGATGATAGTGGGAGTGAGCAGGGAATGAAAGCAGAATTTCTCCCCCCACCCCAAATGGTAATAAACTTATAGAGTATATTACAGTGGAAAGTTGGTCAACATAGAATACAAATGAGTTTGAGACACCTGTTCCTATAGAAGGGAAGGGATTTAAAGGTCTGGTTAAATAACAAGTGGGAAGCATTGAGATGGACCAAAAGTAGGCAGGTGGGTTAAGCCAGGTGGTGCTTTCCTATTCTTTCATATTGTGTTTTTTTTGGTGGCTTTTTTTTTTGTATTTGAGGTGACTCAAGTTCAATCCCTGTGAAGAAAATAGCTGTAAACGGTTGCTGTCTGAGGAAAACTACAGAAATTGCACAGTCCCTATTGCAACCACCCTCTTGGATTGCTTGAATAGTATTTTTAAAGGAAGTGCTTTAAATCTAAAAGTTTTTAAGCTGTGTAGTTGGCTGCAATGTTTCTCAATGATTGGTCTGTGGACCGGCGCCAGTCCCTGAGATCTCCCTGAAACAGTTTAGGAAGGCAGCAAGCTGTTGCCTGGTATTGAAAAGGTTAAGAAACACTGGGCTACAGAGATTCCCTTCCTTCACAAAAGTAATGTTGCAGTCAAGATGGTGACTCTTTGACGTTAATTTTTTTTTTTTTACTTTTGTAGCTGTACCCAGGTCTTATGGCTTTCTTTCTCTGTTAGCACTGACCATTTTTAAAACCAGTTTGTATGAACATATTGAATATGAAATTCATTTTATGTAAGGTTGTTTTTTTAATTAGTATTTGTTATTTATATACCACCAGCAGCAAGTTTGGTGTTTTTCAGACTAGTACGAGGACAGGACATACAAAGAGCTTACAATCTAAATAGGCAATACACTGAGTCAGGAAAAGGAAAGGAGAGTAGTGCCAAGTAAGTTTCTTTGTCAAATATTGTTTCAAAATTTGAATCAAGCCTTCTGGAGTTGTGTTAAAAAAAAAATCCCCAAAATACCAAACAAAAACTTGTGATATATATCTTCAGAAGTAATGTTTAAAACTGTTTAAATATGACATGCTGATAACATTATGTTTTCTCACTGTCATTGTTTATGATATATTTAACTTAACTCAACACCAGAAGTCTTGATAGTCTAACTGGTTTTTTTAATGATGCATTTTTTGGCACTTAGACAATAAAAGAAGCGTAGGTGATTTCAAGCCAATGATAACCGAGAATATGCGTGTAGATATCTTAAAGTAGCAACTTTCCAGATGACCCCCCGAAAACATTGGTTTTCCATATTGCTTGCTTCTATTTGTGTATTCTGACAGCTGCTTTACATGCCTCTTAACCCTTTGTCAGATTTATTCGGGAGGTTTCAGAAAATTACTGGAATTTAGTAAATTACTGAAAATTAAGGATGAATTACCAAATCTTCATAGTTTATACGATTTTACACTTTTTCCACCTCTCCTTGTATATTGAGAGATCTCTATATATGAGAGAAAAAATTGCTCCAAAAACAAAGTTTAAAAAAATGTTTTTGTTTGAAGGATGAATTAAATTGTATACCTACATAAGTGCATGTCTTTGCCAACCCACACTGTGCCTTGGCCGTAATAACCTGTACTTCTGAATCAGTGCTTTGCTGTCCAAAGTTCTAGCATGCTCCATGGTTAAGGATTGTTCACCTTCCTTTTTGTAACCAATCAAAACTTTCTAAAGAGTTTGTTATGGTTATATTCTGACTTGTGGGTCCCTTTAGAGGAAACCACAGTATTTGTATCTCCTTAAAGAATTTTTTTTTTCAACATGTTGAAGGAAAGGGTTACTCCCCCTTAATGGGACACTGCCACCTTGAATTTTTTGAAGCTGATTAAATGTTTAAAAGTTTTCTAACAGATTTTTTGAATATTTGGGGCCTTTTCTTAAGACAGGACATGCCTTTTTCCCATTCTGTTAGCTTTTTGTGCCCACTCAGAAGTGAGCATGTCTTCCAGGAGGAAAGGTTTGGTCAGAGGTGAAGGAAATGCTAGACTTTGGGTTCCCCAAGACTGATGTGGTGTATGCTTCTTTGCCTTAAGTATTTCATGCAGTACCCCAGTGTTTGTAATCTACGTTGCCTTCTTTATGATCACAATAACTTCTTTGGATTACTTCCCCCGAAGGAACTAAATAGAGATTACTAGCCCACAGATGGCTCTGAATCCCCACCATTACTATGTAGCTTTTTTGACTTGGTTGAGAGACCAATCCCTCCTTCCCGAGGAAGATGGCTTAAGCTTCCTAGTTCTCTCAAAAGACCTATACCCCTCATCCTGTTCCCCTCTTCCTCATTTGCATCCTGCAAGTCTGAGGACACTGATACCTATGGTCTTGAGTCCTACAGATCTCAATGAGTACATCATTTTTGTTCCTAGAAAAGCTCAGGATCTCAGCTCTTTTACAAGTCTGGGCTAGGCAACACTCTCAGAAAACGGGAAAGTTTCTGAGAAAGAAAGTTCAAATCACTTTTATCCACAGAGGAATGTTTGTCATTGCAAATGTTCCCCTAATTTATCCATGGAGGAAAGAGAGCTCTCTTGCTATGCTTCAGATCAGTCTGAATCGAGTCATGTAGAACATCCTAAACACTGTTCCTCTCACTAGCTCATCCTTCTCTTGAGGGACCATCTGTGTCCAGGAAGCAAGCATGGTCTCCTGCCTCGTGTAGACCACCTGCATGTTGGGTTGCTTCTCCCCCTAGAATCTCCTTCCCTAGCTTGTTTTCTCTCCTGAATGTGATGATTTGGGGAATTTGTACAGCCTAAGAATCTGTGTGAGACTGAGCTCTTGCTCTGTATTTATCTATACCAGGCTGCAAACTCCATTTTGAAAGATATATACAGAGAGCTCATAATATGTGACCTGCAAATTTTTTACTGTAGCAGATGCAGCTTCTCCTGCTACAATGTAGATCAACTCCAGGAAGTCCTGGTTTGGATCTGCTGAAGTCAGTGCCAATTGCCCTGATGCTATACTGGGGTTTTCTCCCCCCTACTCCCATAGAGGAAAAACACATCACCAGTATCATTCCTGAGGTGTAGGGGGAGAAAAATTTGGCTTTCCCCTAAACATTACACTATTTGTAGTCCTTTCAATTCCTGCTTGAGGTGTTGCATCCTCTGATCTAATTGTATCTTATGTTAGAAATATCAGTTTTACTTAAAAAAAAAAAAAATGTTGTCCTGCCCTGTTGCATAATGCGTGTATGCATTGGGGGGAGTGGGGAGGGGGGCAGGGGACAGTGCACACGTAGTGATTTGATACAGATACAAAAAATTTTCCTCTAAGTGCCACCTCCTCTATGGCACATCCCATAGCAATAATGCTAGTATCCCCATCATATATCATTCCAATTTATACACTGAAAAATATACTTTTTATTTTTTGTAACTATCTTTAGGTTTTATAACTTAATGTTCAATGCTTGCTTTGTTTTTCCTCCTACAGTTTCATCAGTAGCCCCCACTAGGTAATGGAATCAATAAATAATACTGGTGCCAACTTTTACCTCTTACATAATTGTACAAAAATAACACCTATTCTAGAGGTAAACATTTACTAATTAAATAAAAAGTATTGAGCTACACTCTTATTCTGCAAAAAGAATGCTGTCGGACCCTGCATGATATGAATTTAATTAGAGAAGAGAAAATTATTATAATTTCCTTATAAAGTAAAGATATTGTATAATTGTAAATTTGAAACACATGTGAATACTGCAGCTATCTCTTTCCCTGTCTATAGCATCCTTTACCACCCTTATTTTTTAATGTTTCAAACAAGTAAACAGTAAACACGCACTAATGAGTTTTTAAAAGTTCATCTCTTTTCCTCTTCTCTGGCTTATCTTTCAGTGGCTATCGGTTAGGTTCACATGTTAGTTATTTAGATACCTTTTGATATTCCAAGATATCACTATACTGCTGGAGAATTTAATTTGATTTCTATAAAGTTCTCTGAGTTAGGCAGGATATGAAAGAACAAAGAATATTCTCTTCTCATTCAGTCTTTTTACAGTAGTATATATAGCATTCTTCTCCGAGTGGGCACACACATGTCAGAGAAGAACATTATTTTTTCCTTTTTTGTAGATTCAGTCCTCTTCTCTGGCTAATTAAAGCTTTTCTTTCTTTGCCATGGAATTTTAAGATTCTTTCTTTCTTTCTTTCTTTCTTTCTTTCTTTCTTTCTTTCTTTCTTTCTTTCTTTCTTTCTTTCTTTCTTTCTTTCTTTCTTTCTTTCTTTCTTTCTTATTCTTATTATTAGCAGCAGCAGGTTTTTGGAGATGGCTACAATTAACTCGGTCTTAAATCCATGGTCAGAAGGCTCTGTTGCAAAGATTTTCTTGCTGAAGTACTGTATGAAAAAAGCAGATCTCCTTCAGCGAGATTAAATTAATCTCCTTCAGATTAAATTTTCTTGCTCTGTCCCCCATGTCTTCCATTTTTTTCCTGGATTCTCTAGCAATTTTAGTTGATTTTACTAGTTTGAGCTTGAGCCCAGGGCGCTGGAACAATTTCTATAGTGGGGGTGCCGAGATCCATTGAACCAAACTGTAAACCTTGTATATAATGGAAACCACTTCAAGCCAGGAGGTGTGTCAGTGCCCCCAGCACCTTTATTTCCAGCAGCTATGGCTTGAGATGAAGATTCAGTGCCCTCAGTTTGACACTCCACCTATGCATTTCTCTCTTGGAACTCCTCCATGCCATTTTTAGTATCATTTATTGTTTTATGCGCAGAAGTAATTTAGTCAGCAAGGAGGTTCATGCCTTTCTGAACTTCTTTTAGAAAAGTGTGTGGTGTAGCCTCTGTGTTTCCCAGGTGGGCCTCCCTATCCTGTAGACGGGGCTTAGACAATCTGTAAGGGGTCAATTAAGTATCAAAACAAGATAGTGAACTCAGATATAAATAATTTTTTTCTTTTTGTTTTCCCACCAAATCTGCTTCCTTATATTATTAGAAGTTTTTGTATTTTGGAGGTGTCAGTGGGGATCAAATCAATCCTATTGGTGGATTTCTGGTCCTGATGGGACGATTTATCAGCCCTCTGCTGTCTTATGTCATATGATTTTTATTGCTACTTCACATTTTTATGTCCTCATAGTTTCAAAACTTGGGTATTAGTTAAGTTACTCTTGCAAGACTTGCTCAGAGGAGGTAGTAACCATGCACTTCTATATCTTAAAGGAGGACATTTTAAAATGTTTAAATTGTTGCTTAACTCATTTATATTAGTCACTTTCAGTTTGTACATTTCATTACATTTGCTGAGAGCTAATAATGTTTATGACAAAGTTCTTGTGTCCCATTTATACATAAATAATATTTTCTAGATAAAAAATTAAAATAAATAACACCATGAAATGATATGCAAAACTCTGTAGCTTAAATCCTAACCTGCTGGTGACTTTCAAATTACGTCTTCAGTGCTTTATCAGAACAGATGTTAAAGGGGCAAGGTCCTGTGTATGTGTATGCATAGAGAGAGAGAGTGCGCACGCGCTCAGGACCTTATATATATAATTAGTAAGCAACTCTAGAATGGATTGAAAATGGATTATGTTAATTTTGATCTTAGAGACAGCCGTCAAAACCTTCCAGATGAACTAACTGTGCTCTGATAAGCTGATTTGTATAATTTAAATAAAAACCTTTTATATGATTTTGATGCTATTATAGACTTATTCCTCCTTAGAAGTTTCACCATGTGGCCCTCTTGGACATTGTTATTTTAAAAAACAAAAAACCAGACACACACACAGACCAAAAAACCCTTTTTATTGAAAACATTCTACTTGCTTTATATAAAATAAACAGAAGGCAAATAAACAATAAAGCAAAGGCTCCTAATTTACACTTGAAACTACTTTGTTTGCAGTCTACTGAAAGCAGTTGTGTTCTTGGAGAAAGAACAATTCCCTCCTTCCCCCCCCCCCCCATCCTTTGACTATACTGAATTCAACCGTCTTGAAGTGAGAGAATTTGTATAGAACCAAAATTTACAGCTGAAATACTCAGGTGGTTTTTGCTTATGTATTCACAAAAGTTTTATGTACTATTATTTTGAATTAACACATACAATTACCATAATTGAAAGAGATGTTTTTTTCCAGTTTTACTTTGTATGTTTTAAAAGAACTTTGTGTATGTTAAATTTTCCATCATGTAGTCAGTCAGTCAGTTCCCTTATTGATTGTGTGGGGCTTATAAGGAGAAAGACAAGCTAAAGCTACAACACAAACAACTAAAATTGAACTAAAGGGGTTATCTTGCATATACGCTAAGAAAAAGATTGCATTTAGAAAACATATTAACTAAGCCTGACCTAAACTTGACCCCTTTTCCTTCTTGACTAGGAAGTTTCTGTACCATTACTCTTAAATTACAGAAGTCAGGATTCTGCCCAAAATAATGTTTTTTTTTTTAATTTATTTTAAATGGCTTCCATGCTGAGTGATTGGCAACATTTTTGTTGACAGAACAATTTATTATCATACCTGCTAATATAGTAGGCTGTCTCATATCGTATGGTTTGTATGTTTCCTGTGCCTCTCGCTTCGCCTTGGGTTCTAACAGTTCATGGTGTTTGTGAGTCTGACTGTGGGGGTGAATGGAAAGTATGGGGCAACTTGTTGGGTTCTAATGAGAACACATTGGAAACTTTTTGAAAAGAGAGAGGTTCTAATAGTAAGCACTTAGCGCTTTATGTGTTCAGAATGTTGTACAAAATAAAATGAAAATGAACAAAGCCATCTATTTTTAATCTAAAAGGCGTACACTGCATGTTGCATCTGAGGGGTTTCTATTGTTTCCTCAATTTAGTACCACTTTATGCAGGGGATTTTTTTTTTGACTACTTGGTACTCTTTTTATTTTGCATCTCTGTCTCCGTATATTAGTTTTCCACAGATTACAGGCTCTTAGTGTAATGAAGAATTTGGATAGATAGCATGGAATTGTGTGAAATTTTGATATATCAAGCTAATCGTAAAAAGAGGCATTTGATGACTTTTTTCCTATTATTTTAAGTCTGTGATTTCCTAATTAACATTATACTAAAATCTATACATCATTTAAAAGTCCATTGTGAGTAATTTTTTGTTATTGCAACTTGTTGGCCTAGATCATAGCAAATTTAGACGAGTGCTCGTCCTTTCTTTAAAAAAAAAGAAAAAAGTTGTATTTCTGTGGATAAGACTGCTCACTTGGCATACAAGTTTGGGAGTTCAAATTATGGTGGTTGTACAGCATTTTCAGAAATAAATAATCATTTTTCTTTTAATTTGACATATGACAAAAATTCTCAATTTATTTTTCTAAGCATTTATTTTTCTACATTAATAGCTGATGAAAAATAAGTGAGCCATATAAAGATGTAATATTTTAAAAAGGGAGACTGTTGAAATGGGTTAAGCTGTCTGAATATCCTTAAAAAAGATAGCTAAGGCTAACTTGTTCTCCCCCAAATCCTTTAAGGTCATAAATCCACTTACATGAAGTGAGATGGGTAAAAATCCTAATTTTGTCTTTTAAAATTTGACCTGTTAAAGGAATACAGTTAGCATAAAATTTACATTACAGTAGTTTCTGAACAATTTTTGTCTACTATTGTTACAAATCATATCTAAGGTCAGATCTTGCAAACATGCACACTTTATTCACATGAGTAGTTTCTTTTTATGTCAGTGTGGGGGACTATTCACATAAATAAGGGTAGTTATGTACAGCAGTGTTTGCAGGGATAGAAGCTTTACGATAACTGTAACTGAAAGATTAGAAAAAAGTATATTTATCAGTTTATTTTATACACTGACTGTCACTTTGAGTATAATCCGTTTCACTGCATTTACTATAGGCAATCATTTTTTCTTATTGTTCATGTGGGGACTTAGCAGCAACTGAAATTAGTATTAAATCATGGCTTGCAGCAAAAAAGTGCATTGTTGAACAGAATATTCATAAACGAAAAAGGTGGTGTATGTATATATTTATTTCTCTAAGGATGGCGAGGCAGATACTTTTAGAGTTAATCCTCTGTGATTTATTTTAAATGTATGGGGTAGGCACCCCAAGCACTCACCATTGTATTTTAGAAAATCAAAGAAATTAATAAAAATATATTTAGTAGCGATGAAACAATAAATTAAAATAAATAAACAGAACTAACTAGATTTTATTATAATATTAAGGTCCCAACTCTTCAAGCTTTTGCGAATAGTACAAGGGGTTAGTTTGAACAAAACAGTTTGTACAGTGGAGCCTAATTTTGTACTTAAGAGTACTTTTAACTGTTTTGAAAATGACTGCATTTCAAATTGACAGGTCACTTTGGCTAACTTTTTGTAACTAAAAAATTAGAAACGCTTGTCTTGTTAGAAAGCTTGTCTCTTTCACCAACATAAGTTGGCCAATAAAAGATATTAACTCACCCACCTTGATTTTCTAACTAAACTAACAGCTTTCTAAGACTGACCTTTTTTTAAACGTAACTCTTTTGTAAGTATAAAATGCTTTAATCATATATTGTATATTGATATGTATGATTCTGATGGCTTACAGAAGCAAAAATAACAAAGCACGCTTCCTTAAAATTTATAAGATGTCTTCATAACCTGTTTTTAAACTCTTTACAGATATTATTCTGCTTTAAAAACAATGGAACAGTTAGAAAATACGTACCTTCCTAGAGTTAGCCAATATCGTTTTTGCCAAATAATGATAGAAAATCTTCCAAAACTGCGTGAAGAAATTAAAGAAATTTCCATGTCAGATCTCAAGGACTTTTTAGAGAGTATTCGAAAACATTCTGACAAAATAGGGGAAACAGCAATGAAGCAGGTAAGTTACATAAAATAATTTCGTTCTTGTGAAAAATTATTAAATTAAGTTAGACATAGCATCAGTGTATTAATCTCATTTATTATACAGATACTTAAAATATGCTTTTTTCCACTTGCACTTCTCTTTCTGATTTTTCTCTGTTTTTTTCTTTTTTTAAAAACAAATTTGAGCAACATTCATTTAAAGCAGCTCAAAATTCAGAGTATGTTGTGTTTTGGAAAAATAATGATCAGCAGATGTATTCCTTTTTTTAAACACAAAAAATATAATTTCAGATTTCTAATTGCAACGTGAAGTGTGAATTTTATAGATAGTGAGTGTCTCTTTCCCCATATGTTATTTTAGCAGAATAGGAGACTATTACAGTTTAAGTCATAAATCTATTTAAAAGTGACTGAGTCCCCAATCCCGTGAACCCCTTAAGCCTTGAATATCCTTAGAAAAATGAGATGCTTTTTTCAGTTGAATTAGATAACTTGATTTAGTTAGCGTGACTTGAAACATCCCTTAACACCTACAGTATGTCTAGACTTCTAGACACACATTCATCTACGCATGAAGCCATCAGCCCATAGGAAACTCCTAGTACAAAATGCTACAATGCATCTCCTCAGCAGCAGAGATTACCATGATTACTCAAGCCTGTCCTCTGCTCCATGTAGTGGCTTCCTATAGAACACCGAGTCAAGTGTAAGGTCTCGGTTTTTATCTTCAAGGTTCTCAGTGGCCTGGGTCCAAGATATTTAAAAGATTGCATAAAGCTCAGAGATGAGAACTGTGGTCAACAACTGTGTAACTTCGGCTCAATAATGCTTTCTTCCACTGGTAAAGGTCATCTGTGTAGGAGAAAGCTTTCTTGCAGGTTCATCTAAAACTGTGGAATGAACTCCCACTGGAACTGTGGACCTTCACAAACCTTCTGCTCCAAGTGCAAGGCACACTTCTTTGACTTTACCTTCTCTAACACTAACACAAACACATAGCAGCTTGTACATAAAAAAACAACCCAACAGCAACAATAAAAAAACCCTACCAAAACAAAAAACTTTACTGCACACGTATATTTTTTCCCCCTGAAAAAAGGATGAGAGAGAACGAACCGCACTTGACCGATGTTAGTCATGTGGTTTGATGCACTACTGGAAGGCACTCAGATATTATGGTTATGAGGACAGTATGTCTACGCTGCATTGTAAACCTGGGTCTGTGGTGCGTGTGCTTGTGGATTCTGTTTCCAAACCTGCAGTTGAGTGTCTGCACTGCACCATAAATCTGGATTTACAGTTTTTTGTTTTTTTTTTTTTTATAATGGAGATATCCCATCTCCTAGAACTGGAAGGGACCTTGAAAGGTCATCGAGTCCAGCCCCCTGCCTTCACTAGCAGGACCAAGTACTGATTTTTGCCCCAGATCCCCAAGTGGCCCCCTCAAGGATTGAACTCACAACCCTGGGTTTAGCAGGCCAATGCTCAAACCACTGAGCTATCCCTCCCCCCCCTGGGTCTCTCAACTGTGCTAACATGTCCATACTGCACTACACAGACCTTCTGATTTGGGTCTGTGGCTTGAGGTATGTCCACAGAACTGAATACTAAGACTTGGACTCAAGTGTCAGTGGGACTTGGGCTCAGGCCTGCCCTCCCAGGTGGGTCCTAGGACCTAGGTCCTGAATGATTGCCAATCAGAGTCAGACAGATTTGTGGGTGGATGATGGGGGGCTTTGGGCTCAAACCTGAGTGGGCCCGGGTTTAAAATGCAATGTAGAACGGAATAGATTTTTTTAACCTGATGTTAATTGATTACCAGTTAACTTGAAAGAATTATCATGTTTGTAAAGCTAATATGGACACTCCCCAAACATGTGTCCAGATTACCAGAATTTGTATTTTATGCTAGGCTGTGCCAGCAAATGGGAAAACTACAACTGTCATTTCTTCACTACGATTTAACACGTTTAAAATACACTTTCTTTCCTAGTGTAGACACAGTTTAGCATTTGTACAACTGTGTTAGCTGGTCGAACATAACCGGCAGATGCAATTGTAGAGGTATTAAACTGTGACTACACTAGTGCTTTGTCTTCACTTAGGGAAAAATAAGTGTGTTCTTAACTTGAGTTAACCAACTCTAGGTAAAATCCTAGTGACTACAAGGATTTTTTAGTTTTTCACAGAAGTTAGCAGATCAAGTTAAAGTCTAGGTTCCATAGTGCTTTTGAAACTTTTCATATATATTTTAAAACTCTTAATGTGTACTGAGTTACATACGGTACATTATAGTTTTTTAAAGCCCCACAAGTTAGTCTTTCCATGTACTGAAAGAAAGAATATTTGTTGAGCTATTTTATTTTTGAAATAAATTAAAACATTTCTAAATCTCATTTGCAGTACAGAGGTAATAAGTGAGAAGTTCCTAGTTGTGGTTCCAATGGGAAATTGTCACAAAAACTTTTGTGAAAAATTGTCCTGTTTTCCAGCAAAATTTAGACCAGATTTAGTTTCCAGTTTACTGATCTTCTGTTGAAAGCCAGTTTTACTTTTGTATTTAAGATAGTGATGAGCAAACAACAAAACGTTTGACGGTCCAATTTAAACAAGCATCCAAAATTTAATATTCTTATTGGAAGCTTAGCTGTACTATATGAATCTTTGAGACTAGAACTCCCAGAGCCTAAAATCACTTTTCACATACACATGGTTCACTTTACTTACTAAACACTCTGCCTGCATTGTCTTTTTGGGTGAAAAGGGAGATAGAAACCAAGGAACTTTTTACCATCTCTGATGAGTATCCTGCTTCTTAAGAAGGAGACTTTGGGCCTGCTACTCACCTCCAGCTGTGTAGACCTCACAGGTTGCTGAGCCCACTGGTTGGTTATCTTCCTTTTCAGAGGGAGGCCCAAGGTTATATTATCCTGACCTGCCCTCAACATTGGGCCTTCCTCGGGGTGTTGGCCAGGCAGTTTTCCTTCCTTTTATTTCCCTCAAAATTCCACTCTTGGGTTCACTTTTCAAGATGTGGCAGAACTTCCAACTCCTGCACTATGGTGCTGCAGGTCCTAGTAACCCCTCCATTAACTTCCATTTATCTGGTCACTTTGAAATGTAAAAGGGACTTGTGAGGTTTGTAGCCCTGAGTGAGGTGCAATATTATAATTTCCTAGAGTAGGTATGATCCCTTCCTCCTTGCAATATTACTGTTTTTTGTGGGAATGGAAGGAGAATTGTTGCACATTGACATTCCTGGTTCCTTTGATATTTTAAAGCAGTGAGCTTAATGGAACCCAAGGAAAGAGATTACTGTGTCCTATTGCACCAGATCAGGGAGATCAGTTATCTGGTCTCATATGATGATTAATAAGACATAAAGGTGGTTTTGAGATTGGGAAGGGAAGATGACAGCCCTAGCTCCTCTCTCAGGTACCACCAGTACTGGGAGGAGAGAGCAGATTGCTGGCATCTCCTGAAGGAGAGAGACTGCTAGAGGCAGGGAGTGGACTGTCCAGCAACTCTTCCCAACCTAAAATTATCTGCCACTTCAGCAAAGAAGTAGCAGTGGTTTGGTGTGTGATGTGGTGATTGCAATAGGTAAGTTATTAACCAAACATTTATGATCCTTTAAGTTTAGTTTGGGCTGATTATTTTTTCAAGCTGGTTTGTCCTTCTGTAATTTAAGCTTCCTAATTCTGTTTTTAGTATACGGGGCATTCTCTTTTGGCTTACAAAAGCAAAATTTCTGTGTAAACGTAGCTATGGTGTTATGGATGAAATATGATTACAAGATTATACTGAGTCACATTTTCATATTTCTTGTAATAGTAGAAAGAATAGACATAAAATAAGTTCTTGATTTCTACATATGACTCTTCTCAGTTAAACTAGGCCAAAATCTATGTAGTTGGAGATAGCTAACTATATAATCATTTTATTATATTTAAATGTTCATATTTTATATGCAGTATCTGGTTAATAACATAATTACATTATAATTTTGTGATTATTTCTTTAAAATTACATTTTGAGAATTTTAAAAAATGGTGAGGTTAACCTTTGAACTCATGATGATTGCAAGTTGATTAAGGACATTACTTTTGATATTTGCATGATGTATGCCTTGGAGTTATACTGATATGTGCCCACTAAAACCAATATTTGCCAAGTGCATAAAACATCACAGTCTGCCTTTACAGTCATAGCGTATATTCAGATCTGTGATCATTAATGAAATTTGCAGTCCCTCTCTTTTGATATTAAATATATGTCTTGCTAAAACAGGCACAGCAACAGAAAACCTTTAATACAGCTCTTCAGAAACAGAATAATGTAAACTATGGGAGGAATATGTATGTAATTAATGGCAGAGTTCCAGAACCTAAGTATGAAATTACATTCAAGCGAACACTTGAGGAAGAGGATGAACATGAAGAAGAGGTAACTTAGTATTAATTCAATATTAATATCATTTATTTAAAGTGAAGTCTATAGCATTAATTGAATATTTCTGTTGTACAAATGTAGGCCTTTGGTCCTGCAATAAGCACAGCATGGATAGGGTCCCCCCCCATTGAAATCAATATGACTCTGTGGAGGAACAAAGGTCCCCCTCATGGAGAAGTTTGCTGGATCAAAGTCTTTGAAAAGAAACAAATCAAGATGTTAATTATATTCATGCTACTTGTAGTAACAATTTTATGGACATTAATGTAAATATAACTTGTAATTCTATAGAAGTTCAATTGTAACTTATCACTTACTGTACCATATCTAGTCACTGTATATGATACGTAACCTGTTAGAATTGTCTGACGTGAGAATATTCTGCCACTGCTGTAGCCATTATGTTTCTGTGTTTTTAGTGGATATTAACCTATGTTAAAAGAACAGTTCTTTGAGTGCTGGCCCCTATCTGTATTCCATTGTGGGTGTGCATGCACACCATCATCTGAGACTGGAGTGTCCTTCAATCCTGCCTCTCCAGGAAACCGGAGAGGCAGTCGTTCTATACTGCCACTTATACCCTCCGTCTGCTGCGTGAGGAGAAGAACTGCACAGGAGTGGATTGAAGGACACTCCTAGCAAAAATGTTCTGGTCTCTGACTCACGATGCTCATGCTCAGCCCATGGTGGAATACAGATAGGGATCGTGCATCTCAAAGATCTCAAGTTACAGAGTTTCCTTTCAGCTACGATGTGCTCCTTATGAGTTTGGTCTTCTAAATGATGCATGAGGGATTACACCCTAAATATTATTTCCTGAAAATAGTGAATGAAGTGTCTGTTTTCTAATATGAAAAAAAGGAAGTTCTAATCCTGTAATGGAAAAAGGGGACCTGAACATTTAATCTACCCTTCTGTGAGAAAACCAACACTTTGATGAGGCCTGAAGTTAATAGTAAAAGAATGCTACAAGCCATTCAGGCATATTTTTTTCTATCGCTTGTCCATTAAAACAGTGTTTTTAAGTGGCTATAAAATCTACCAACAGAGATGACTCTGACTGTCTTGAGTCTCTGTTTACTGTGGTCTTGTGTTTCAACCCACAGTTTTTGCCTAAAGTGATGTCTGAATTCCATGTTCACCAGTCTACTAACCTTCCAGTATGCTTTCCTAAACCTCAGGAATTATTGGAGGAAACCAAGATGCACAAATTGGATATTAAAAGGGCACTAAATAATAATAATGATATAACAAAATCCTTTTATTGGTCTCCATATGTATATTTTGGTTGCATTTGGCTCTCCCTTGGACTTGTCTTGAATTTCTTTTCAAGATTGTCTAAATCAGTTTGGCTGTATAATCAAAATACTTATGAACTAGAAGGTATAGCATACCCCAAGGTCTAAGAGCTCACTTGTTCTTTGAAATGTGTAGGACTCTAATTGGAATTCCATTCATGCAGTTAGGCTACACTACTTTTAACTTAACTGCGAAGTATGGTGCCTATTTTGGGAGAGCAGAACTATAGTTTTAAATACTCTGCCCACCATGTGGGATTTATGATTGCCAGTCATTCTCCAAAGGGTAAGGATCTAAAGAAACAATTCTCAAAAGAAAAAGGAAAGTTACTCCCTCATAACAGAAGTTCTCAAAGTATATTGGTTTTATAGTTCCATTCTCTTTCCCCCACTTTTTCAAAGTCTAGTGTATGGAAATGACGGTTATTGGAACTACAGTCTCTTTTATCATAGCCTTGCTCCACATGTTTGGATCCGTGAGGAGGTGCTCATGTAGCCCCAGGGTTCACTGATTTGAAGATAGGTCTTAGCTCAAGATGCTGAGGCCCATGGATCCCAAGAATGTTGAGCTGTAGTAGTGATGTACTTCAAACTAGTCACTGGTGATTAATCTTCCAATTTGGCCAACTAACTTTAAAATGCGGCCAGTTCCTTACCTTTATCCTCACATTCATGTTAAGCAAAATAAGATGTTAAATTTACTGATCAGTTTGTAAGACCAGTTCTGTTCCTAATGCACCAAGTTATGAGACTGATTTTTTTTTTCCTCCTGCAGGTTTTGACTGCTCATGATCTTGTAGATTTTTCTCCTGTTTACAGATGCTTGCATATCTATTCAGTTTTGGTATGTATTACTATGACTTAAAATAATCAAGAATGGTTATATTTTAAAAAGTCTAAATATCTTTTTTCTTACCTTTTGCACTTTGCCAATTTCCAAGTGAGCAGACACATGTGAACATTTAATCAGAGTCCAACTGTGCTGAACCAGATGAAATAGATCTGACACTGGTACTCACAGGACATTCTTGTATGGTTTATTTTTATAGTGCCTAACAGAGTAGCAGTTAGGTAATTACAGTACATAAACATTTTTAAAATCACACATGTATGCCTCAACAGATAGTAATACTTAAAGTTCCAGTCCTTTAACTGTTCCCAATGTTCCTTAATACCTAACTGTTTAAAAAATAATAGAGTAAAACATAAAATAAAAATTTGTCCTAAAACTCACAAAACTCAGGTTCTGGTGGACCACCAAGCAAATGCCGACGACTCAGAGATGCTTGCTACCAAACTCATAAGTGTTTTACAGTAGGAATCAACAACAGAGGCCTGGCAACACATCCCCGCTGTTGTGGGAAAGTAAAAAATGATGGGCAGTACACAGGGTAACCAGGGCAAAAAGAGTGATTGTTACTTTGCATGTTCACTATGTCTGAATAGCTTTTGTACTCAGTTTATGTGTAATGTAATTTTTAAAAAGATTTTCTTTCAAACTCCTAATCCTGTAAACTCAGCCTGGGCTCTGACAGTCAAGATGGATTTGTTCCTTCTCACAAGTTGCCAGTAACAAAGATTCTGCAGGACTAAATAAACCCTCATTTACACTTGTGAAATCTCATTGTTTTCAGGTTATGCACCCCAAAGATACCTGCCTGTGCAGCTTTCCCTTTCTCCTTGCCATTAGTGGCTTTGCAGAAATGTAGTTGATTGGAACTTAATAAAAAAAAATTCAGTGAAACAAAAGAAGGAATAGAATCCAACTCCTTCTGTTAGCTGTGTTGGCTCTGCAGTGTTAACACAAATAAGTAACAGTAAAAGCTTGTTTTGTCACTGAAGTCAGCAAAGTTAAGTGATGGCACCAAAGGAGAAAATCTCTAGTTAATTGCTATTTTTATGTAGTCACTTTTCATAGGAGAACTAAACATTAAAGAGATTACAGTAGAACCTCAGAGTTACAAATGCCTCAGGAAAGGAGGTTGTTCGTAACTCTGAAATATTCATAACTGTGAACAAAACATTATGGTTGTTTTTTCAAAAGTTTACAACTGAACATTGACTTCATACAGCTTTAAAACTTTAATATGCAGAAGAAAAATACTGCTCTCCCTTTGTTTTTTTTAGTAGTTTACATTTAATGCAGTACTGTACTGTATTTGCTTTTTTATTTTTTTTTTGGTCTCTGCTGCTGTCTGATTGTGTACTTCCGGTTCCAAATGAGGTGTGTGGTTGACAGGTCAGTTCGTAACTCTGGTGTTTGTAACTTTGAGGTTCTATTGTACCAGCACTTTGAATTGTGAGGAAGCCAATAGGGAGCCAGTAGAGAGATTAGAGAATGGCTCCATGCTCATAACAGCCCACCCCACTTAGGGTATGCCTACACTGCAGCTGCAGCACTAGCCGTACTCTAGCTAGCTCACTAAAAATCTAAGTGAGGCTGCCGCAATGCAGGCTTCAGTTCTGGCTGCATCAGCCTACTTGACCCCCCAGGTGCACACTCACTGAATTCCACACCATGGCACCTGTGCTTCTATTTTAAATGAGCTAGCTGGAGTATAGCTGGGGGGGACATCTGCACAAGCTGCAAATCACACTGACTGCTGCAGGGTAGATGTACTTTTGGGATACAGGTAGTTGCATTTCAGGGGAGGCTCTATGTATTTTGCCGCCCCAAGCACGGCAGTCAGGCGGCCTTTGGCGGCATGCCTGCAGGAGGTCTGCCGGTCCCGCGCCTTCGGCATACTTGCCGTCGAATTGCTGCCGAAACCATGGGACCGGTGGACCTCCCGCAGGCATGCCGCCGAAGGCAGCCTGACTGCCACCCTCACGGCGACCAGCAGGCCACCCCCCGTGGCTTGCCGCCCCAGGGACGCACTTGGAGCGCTGGTGCCTGGAACCGCCCCTGTTACATTCTGCATCAGCTGACGCTTCTGGGCAGTTGGTGCGGATTGCAATAAGCCTTGTGGATACAACGTAAGGAGAGAGGGGGACAGGGATCCAGGGGTGGCTGCTCAGAGGCTGGGGCAAAGCAGCCTGATTTATTGAATCTAGTTCACAGCTCTTTCCATCCCCCTCTTGCAGTGTGGGCACGATACCTTATCTCTTTCCCTGGCTCAGCCAACTTCAGGCTCCATAATCCTGAGGAAGATTCTTTTCATATGAGAGTCAATGGCTAATACAGGGCTTTGTATTTTGAAATAAGAATGTTTAAAGCTTATAATTACAGGCATGAATCCCTAAATCTGATATCTGCTGTGATGTGGCAGGTCCTGTGGGACACTGCACTTCATCCTATGGGTCTGCCCGCACACTTTATTTTGATGGTGGCACTGTCAGATTTTATTATATCAGTGACCACCCTATCTCAATGGCGAGATGTCAGAAATAGAAGAGGCCAAAAGATGGGTTGAAAAATCTGAAGAGAAATGAAAAAGACTGGGACTGTTTAGTTTAGAGAGGAGTTGGCTACTTTTATTTACCCTGTCTCATAATACTAGAAGGGAGCAACCAATAAAATTGGAAGGCAGCAGCTTAAAATTAATACAGTATAATTTAAACTGAAATGATCATAAATAGGTAACAAATTACAACTGATTTTATGGTATGGCAACACCCATTTTTTCATGTTCTCTGTGTATATATATGTTCCTACTGTATTTTCCACTGCGTGCATCTGATGAAGTGGGTTTTAGCCCATGAAAGCTAATGCCCAAATAAATTTGTTAGTCTCTAAGGTGCCACAAGTACTCCTGTTCTTTTTTCTTTGAAAACTAGTGGCCACTAGATATAACTGAAGCTTAATAAGATTTACAAAAAAGATTAGCCATTTATATTATCCAATAATATTGGATAAAACATTAGATTGGATGTGGATAAAAAATTGGAGAGATGTTAAACTCTCTTGCTTCAGGGCATAAAGCTAGTTAATAACTCCTAGGGTTGGGAGGAAACTTCCCACTTGAGGCAGGTTATTTCATAATGTTCATTATGAGTTTTTTCATAGTTGCCCATTATGAGGATCTTGCGCCTTCCTCTGAAGTGTCTGGTCCTAGCTACTGTGAGGCTAGGTCTACACTACCCGCCTGAATCGGCGGGTAGAAATCGACCTCTCGGGGATCGATTTATCGCGTCCCGTCGGGACGCGACAATCGATCCCCGAATCGACGCTCTTACTCCACCAGGGGAGTGGGAGTAAGCGCCGTCGACAGAAAGCCGCAGAAGTCGATTTTGCCGCCGTCCTCACAGCGGGGTAAGTCGGCTGCGATACGTCGAATTCAGCTACGCTATTCACGTAGCTGAATTTGCGTATCTTAAATCGACTCCCCCCTGTAGTGTAGATGTACCCTTAGAGACAAAATACCAGATTAGATAAATCACTGTTCTGACGTAGTATGGCAGTTTCTGTGTTTAAATGTGAGGGAGAACGCAACCATAATTCGGCAATTTAAACTTGTAGCTTGTAACTATGTATTAGCGAAGTTCAATCTCTGCTTTAGTCTTTTCCTGCCTTTTTTTGGTTCACATTTTTTAGTAGGCTAGCCTAGATGCAGAGTTTGTTTAAGCACTGTAGAGTAGAGTATAACCAGGGCTCAATGTGTTTTGTAGAATGCTGTATTTAAATTCTATAGTAAGCTCCCGTTCCCCCCAACCCGCCGACCCCGGGTTCTGTGGTATACAACACTAAATTTTGAGGCAAATAAAAATTATATGGCAGGATAAAATGGAAAAAAAATTCCAAAACAGGATTTCATGTGTGAGCAAATTTCCAATCATTTATCATCCACCATAAACTGATTTGTTATTTTATGTATGTAAATTTAGGAACTTTTCAAAGATGAACAGCTGCATCCATTATATTGGGCATTTTCTGTTTTGACTCTCCTTTGCTACTCCTGTGAATACATGTCACGCCACCAAGGCTATTGCTTTAGTTATTGATAAGAGTCAGAGGATCTATTAAAGTGGTTTCTATAAAAACCTATGATCTTAGCTGCCTCCAAGTAATCCTGTCTATTGCATGATATATGGTGGTGATTCAACACCCATCAAGTATTTTACATATCAAATTTTATTTTGTGCATTTGGAAAGAGCAACTATTCTTTTTCACAGTAGACTTCCACTAAACTCATGCACAAATATGATATTAGAAGTAGAATTCTACATTTCTGCCAATTTATTATGCATTTAAGAATTACATCACACTATTTGGCTGGAAAGTAATGATTTACGTTATGATAATAAATGTAAGTGATAATGTCCTGGATAAAATATTACAGTAATAAAAAGTGATCTAGTTAATATGTATCACACAACATGAAGAACTTGATTTTTTAAAAGCAAAGTCTCCTACCCCACCCCCCTTTATTTTAATTTCAGGCTTTGCTTCCTTCTGTGGTAGGTTATCTGCATTTTGGAGAAAGAAAACAATATTCTTTGTATACTTGAAAATATTAATTTAGAACTTTACTTAGATTATTTCTTACTGAAATAGTACTGATTTAAGAATATGCGGGATCTCTTATGTTTTGATTTGAAGCTTTTTGGAATCCCAAGTAATGGAATTCTAAATAGCTCTGACCTAGCAATAACCTCATGGAGTAAAAATGAAACTTAAAATGCTAAGCTGCTTAATTCTGCTTGCATACAGATTATGTTGCATTCAATAGGTAGATGAGTCAGTGTTGTAATGGTTTCAAATGGACAGATGGTTTCCACTGAATGAATCATCTTAATGAGAATACCAGGATGTTGCTTGAGGTCTTAACAATATAATCAATAGGCATAGAGAATATTGCCTATGTATTAAATTTTGAGGACTGTTGTATGACCAAAATCCAGATCTTTAGTCATTATATTTACTAAGTACCAAGAAAGGGTAAGCAAATATTAAATTTTGTTTTAGATTTTGCTCAAGGAATACTAATGCATTCAAGAGTCAGGCTATATTATGAATTTCTGTAACATTTAGCATATAACTAAACTTTACACATCACAAAAGTCAACATAAACTAAGTTTCCTGTATAACTTTAAAAAAGCAGTATTGTAGTTAAAGCAGCTGTATTTAAATTACAGAACAGGAGTTAAGATTTTTAAAATTTTGATAATTAGTTTGATATTGTTACCTTAGTCATTTAAAAGATTTGTATTTGGTATCATAGCAGCATGACATAAGTAAAAATATGGGCTGAAGGGCACAATTCTCCTCTCCGGTGTACATTGTGGATCTCTTTCATGTGCTTTGCACTCATTTCAAGTATGCAGAACTTCGACTGATGTCATTGGGAGTTCCATATATGGAACAAATGCAAAATATATGGTTGTGACTTACAGTGGAGAACTCTGCCCTTAATTTCAGAAGTACTTTTTCATCATATGAAGAACATTCCTCTTTTAACCACATTTTGTTTGTCTTGTTCTAGGGTGATGGAGAGACATTTGAAAACTACTACAGAAAGCAAAGAAGGAAACAAGCAAGATTAGTTCTGCAGCCGCAATCAAGCATGGTAACGAATACAATTTTTATTAAGTTGCACTGACTTGGAATTTTACTTAAATATTTATTGGTATTTTTATTCCTCAACATTTTTGTTTTTTACTTAAAGCATGAAACAGTAGAAGGCTACAGAAGATATTTCAGTCAAATTGTAGGGTAAGTTTTCTAAATGGAAATCTGTTGCCCTTATTCTTACCCCCCACAATCCTCTCCTCTGTGTAAGACCCATGCCATCTGTATCCAATTGCCACATGGATAATGGCTGCTGCTTCTCTGGAGTGGAGGATTCATCTGTCCGGCACACACATCCTTCCAGTGTAGTGACAGATATAGCCTCTCCATTGAGCTGGGCTCCAGTTGGCAGCGGGTGTGCTTCCCACATCCTGTCCAGAACAGCACCAAGGGCCTGATGCAAAGTCCATTGAAGTCCCAGTTGTTCTGTGGACACGGGCTTTCCGTGCTCCTGTGCAAAAGGATAGGATTTGCTCCATACTGTAATAAATATTTGAAAATAACTGTTGGTTATTTAACTTAATTCTTGTAAATTTTTGTTTTAGTTTCTTTGTAGTGGAAGATCACATTTTACATGTAACCCAAGGATTAGTAACTAGAGCATACACTGATGAACTCTGGAACATGGCACTGTCAAAGATCATTGCTGTTCTTAGAACCCATACGGTAAGTGAGAAGACCTCATGGTAATTCAGTGTAAATCCATTAAAGAGTGTCTGTGTGTTTAAAAGTAGGATAATGTCAAAGTGAAAAATTACACCTACATCATTGTGGGGTTTTTTGTGATTAAAAATTGCTCACATTTGGGAGAGAGCCTGCCAAGCTTTTGTTTTTCCCAGCAGTATCAGGCTGTGAGCCACAGCCATGGGCTATTTGCATAATCCTCCACTGATTTACAACTCTCTGGGTCTTCCAAAAGTGCTCTTAGTCCAGCAGTTTAGAATATGCAGAGTTAATCTACTGTTATTATTGCAATCTGTCCTCATTAGTTTCAACTGACCTCTTCATTAGATCAGATTGAATAGTTCATCACTGAAAGCACCACCAGGAAATAATTCCTAATTATCATTCCAAATACCCTGTTTCCAAAATAAACTCTACCAACAAAACCCTTAGAGCTACCCCTTCAATGCCCCTGTAATAATATGTTTACATTGCAGTAGAGGCATTACTAAAATCTTTAAAATGCTAAAGTGTTATTAACTTAATACAATATTTAGCTGAATATTTCAGTATTTTTAAAATGTATCTCAAATAGTGAAAGTTACCTCTCTATTATCCACCCACAAGAAAACTGGCTATCAGCATGCTGTTTCTGATCCCCCTTGAAAAACAAGGGAATACAGTCATTGATTGTGGTTGACTGCATTTTATCCTGGTAAATTACTTCAAAACGTGCCAAAAGGGTCATAGATGGCATGTTCAGGAAGAAAAATAGAAGATTTGTAACATATACGAAGTGCTGTTATTTCATGTCTCGACTTGTCCTTTTCAGTGTTCACTAATCTTCATTAATTCATGCAAAAATATGTGCTTAAATCATGGAGTTTGGATTTTGTTACCATTTCCCTATTATTACAGGTTGTTTTAGGTTTGAAGAATATTTTATATTTTGTAAATATTTTAGGAAAGCCTGAAAACAATTTGGTTTTTCAAATTGCAACAACTGTATTTTCATCAGGAACATTTCTGGTGAATGCCAGTTAAGTTTTCTTTCCAATCCCCAGCTCATTTTAGAAGGCACTACTAGCAAGTTCAAATTGTTTAGAGATTTCTAAACCACGTATTTTGCAAGGCAGGTGAATGTTTAATCTATTGATTGACAACCATTTATAAAAAAGTGACAATTTAAAGCATTCAAATGTTCTTAAATCTTGTTTCTTATAGAAATAGGACCCTTCATTAAAGGTTTTCTGATATAATTGAAATTGATGTTATTATTTGTTCTCAGGATGCGTAACTCCCATCACAATCAATTATATCATGCTAGTCTGTATTGAGGTGAAGTGGTGACTAGTGCTCTTCTTCTTTGAAGAGTACTTGCAAGAAGCAAAACCATTAGCTTATTTATATAATTACTTGGAGAGTAAAGACACAAAAAATACTGTAAGGCAGACATGTGGGCTGCATTTCAAGCTTGTATTCTTATCCTGCATTACATTGCATGGCCATAAATATTATTTGTATTTTTTTTATTAAAAAAAAAAGATGATGATTAAGACCAAAATATTCAGAATTGGGGACATAAAGATAGAAACATAATTGCAGGATAAATGTAGCCTTATTTTTCAGAGGTGCGTCAACAACTCCTCTTTGACTTCAGTAAAAGTTGCAGATGCTTAACACCTCTAAAAATGAAATCATATTGCTGTAGCTGCCTAATCTTATACACCCAAGTTTGCAGATATTAACATAATATGTAAACATTTTGCTCAGAACTTTTCCCTTTAGAAATCAGTCTTGAATATGCTATTGTGTTAACATTGGTTAGATTGAGGCTTAATGTTTGAAAGTACTATTAAGGTTCCTGATTTAGCAAAACACTTCTGCATGTACTTAGGTCCCATTGACTTCAATGAATGGAGCTTCAATGCATCTCATTCATGGTGTGCATAAGCACTGACTCCATGGGTGCTCCAGGGCTGGAACACCCATGGAAAAAAATAGTGGGTGCTCAGCACGCACTGGCAACCTGCGAGTCAGCATCTCTCCCTCTCCCTCCCCTCCTCCCCCCTGCACCTCCTGCTCACTGGTGGCCCCGCTGATTAGCTCCTCTGCCTCCCGCCCGCTGCGATCAGCTGTTCTGCAGCATGCAGGAGGCGCTGAGGGGGAAGGGGGTGAAGCAGGGGCAGGAAGAGGCAGGGGGAGGAGGTGGATGGGGGTGGGAGCTTAGAGGAGTGGAGTGGGGGCAGGGCCTGGGCAGAGCAGGGGTCAAGCACCCCCCGGGATCTGAGTAAGTCAGCACCTGTGATGGTGTGCATCACTTTTCATATTCCAGCTGGTCTTGTCTGAGCTCTTCCTGTTAGGACAAATTTTGTAATAGCTTTGTGATATGAACAAATACCGTATATAATTGGACTAAGTTAAGAAAAGGTGGGTGAGGTAAATCTTTTATTGGACCAACTTCTGTTAGTGCAAGAGACAAGCTTTCAAGGCTTGCAAGAAGCTGGGAATGGGCGACAGGGGATGGATCACTTGATGATTATCTGTTCTGTTCATTCCCCCTGGGGCACCTGGCATCGGCCACTGTCAGAAGATAGTATACTGGGCTAGATGGACCTTTGGTCTGACTCAGTATGGCCATTCTTATGAAGAGCTCTGTGTAAGCTTGGAAGCTTGTCTCTCTCATTAGCAGAAGTTGGTGCAATAAAAGATATTACCTCACCCACCTTGTTTCTCTAATATCCTGGGGCCAGCAAGGCTACAAGAACACTGCACACATAAATTAAGATATGTAAATCTAAATTGCTTTGATCAACACAAGAACTTTACTAGTGGTATAAAGCTAGTAAGTTTAACCTGCTGTACCACTGTAAGTTGAAAATGTATTTACTGTTTGATTTAAATAACTTTTACAAAATCAATATTTTTTTATTTCCAGTCATATTGCACTGATCCTGATCTTGTTTTAGAGCTGAAGAATCTCATTGTTGTGTTTGCTGATACTTTGCAGGTTGGTGTTATTTTGATAATTGAATTAAAATACCTGGAGCCAAATTCTGCCTTTGGATATGCATGTGCAACTGCCATTGGTTTCAGTGGAATTGCATGCATGTACCAAGAACAGAATTAGGTAAGATGTTTTAAATAATGAAAATATATTACCTAGCTTTCTTCTGCTGGCTCCCCCTTAACACAACCTTCTTAATTTGTGCCCACCACAGACCGCCTAGGTGTCCAGTTGTGCACTGAAAAAAATCTTTGACTGTCAGTTTTTGTAATTTGTTCGAAAGGGTATTACATAACATTAAAATAAATGTAAATATTATATTTTTGTAAACATTTCATTTCTAATTTATAGCAAGTAGTATTTCAGTTCAGTCATTGAATTTGCTGCTTGGAAAACCAGTTATGTTTTATTGCTGGTCTGCTCTTGAATCATTGATAAAACAGGTAAAACACATAGATTAAATACCAAGTTAAAAACATTTAAAAGTAATTTGTCACATTTTGCCATGAACACTGTAGTATTTCTAAAATAAACAGAGTATCAGGTTTACAAATTAGTAGATCATGTTTAATAGTACCTTTACCTGTTGAGTCCTGTAACTTGTACAATAGTGGTACAAAATTGCATGATAAAATAACCCCTCTTAACATATTGAAGCACTGTATGATAAGTGATCATAGTAGTTCTTGAATTATTTGTCCTTTTTATTTTTGTACTTTAGGGTTATGGGTTTCCTGTGAATCGACTGTTTGATCTTTTATTTGAAATAAGAGATCAGTACAATGAAACACTGCTTAAAAAATGGGCTGGGTTGTTCAGGTTAGTATTACAAAATGAAAAAACATCTCAAAATACTCTGTCAATTAGGGTTGGTTTAACTACTCAGTAATTGTGTCTTTGAATCAAATCTGCTTTTTTCTGTTAAATTACAAATTTATTTAATTAAATACTCATTTTCTAAATTTTAGTTAACTGAGTACAGTATACTATAGCTTGACCCAATAGGACTAAAGGTCTTTTGGCATTTCTATTATGAATTGACCTGAATGGATATAGAACTTGCAAACTGTAAAATTTACTTTCCTCCAGCATGAAAGTTTGCATTCATTTTATACAAAAATTAATATCAGTTTGGATCATTTTGCTAGAGAAAGGTGGTAAAATTAATAATCTCTTTCCTATTTCAGTAATGCTGTGACTTTTTCTAGTTTAAAAACAACATTGAAAATGAAATATTACAGATTTTCATAGATTGAGTTGGGCTGATGTCATTGTACAATAATTCTAGGCAATATGACATGGGGAGGCTAACCTTGAGTTCTTATATATTATGCTATTATAGGAGCATCATAAAAGTGACGCCTTTAATTTGGATGGGAACAAGGGTACAGAAAAGGTTATTGTTTTGTTGTTAGTGAGCATTCCTTTGTATCTCTCTTGGCAGAAACTGGGTGCTTTTGATGCAACTGCTCTGCTTCTATGTCTGCCTTAAAAATAATTTGAGAGGGAAAATGGTAAACCCAGAATTAAGGGGGTTTTGAAGCTTTAATCTGAAGTTCCTATTTCAGATAGAGAATGATCCCAAGGTGCCCTGGGTGCATTTACAGTGGAAAAAAATACATTTGTGTTGATCACGTTAACTAACACAATGTTAAACATTCAGTGTAGACAAGGACTGCCATATTTATTGAGTTAGCTGTTCATAGTTAACCATAGGGTAGTCCAGCTAATATGAAGTCCCTGTCTATACTGATTTATATGATCTGAAGAGAAATTAGAAAATACTAAGCTGTGCTTTGCATTGTGTTAATTAAAATATGTTCTAAAATGGTGTAATATTCCAGTATGGACAAACCTTCTAGGGTCATGTAGATTGTGAAAAAGTCATTGCATGGATAAATGCGATCCCAGTGCTGCAGTAAGTATTACTCAATCTCCCAAAATGCTGTTTGGAATTCTGGATCAATACTGAATTCAGTTCTCCACTTTTGGAATTGTACATCCAATCTGATGTCAGTGAAAAGCTTTGTATTCATTTATGTGTTCACTTATTTATGATGTTTTTAAGTATTAATCCATCTCCTGACTGTGCTGATTTTGCTAACTCTGAACAGGGATATTTTTGAAGCAGATAATTACAGCCCTATCCCTGTAGCAAATGAAGAGGAGTACAAAATAGTGATTAGCAAATTTCCTTTTCAAGATCCAGAACTTGATAAGGTAAGAACAAGTTTTATATTACAAAAGTTTACTTTAAACCAATTAAACAGAGTTAGGAATGTAATGAATTTTGTAATTAAAAAGTAATTAAAGTTTGAATAACAAGGTAGATTAAGAGGCTAAATCACCTTTTTCATGGGTAATTATCTAGTTATAAATAAACATGAAAATTCAAGATGCAGTCATTTAATCTGAAATTTTAGTGAGTAATGAAGCCTATAGTTTTGTAAACAAATTAATAATCAACTTTTAATAATTAATACAATTTTTGTTTAATGACAGTTAACTTTTAAGTTTTGCTACAGCATATCAGGTTTCATAAACCACAGTCTATGAGGTACTGTAGCATTACAAAATGTAACAAACAACTACAAGGTCTATTAAAAATATATTTTTTGTAAATTAATTGTTTGGGTGCTGCTGAGCTCATTCGTTATGTGGGACAAAACATACCTGAGGTTCTTCCCTATATGAACTGTGTGTGTTCCTTTGAGGCCTTAGCATTCCAGTAGAGAGTTCTTGTGGATTTCTCTATGTACAGCTACAAAGTTCTTAAAGAAAATTTGCTCCCTTAAAAAAAAAAAAAAAAAAAAAAAAAAAAGAAAGATGAGACTAGTATGTTGTGCAAGCCAAATGTGTTGTGTAGGTAGTAGCAGGCAGGAAGTAGAGGACCCAGGTTTGTGGTATTAGTTATATCTCACTAGTTCCTAGAAGCCCCAAACAAAACTGAGACCCAAATAGACAGTTATTCCCACTGTTTACCATAAAACAGTTTTTTGTAGGGTCCACCACTGTAGGTATCTTCTTAGTTTTGCAGATATTTTGAATCTGCCATTCAGCTGTCATTTATCTTTCCAAATGTAACAGCTGAATACCATGTGTATGTTACTGCAGTGAAGTGGAAGAAGATTAAAGAGGGTTTTATGATGCTTAATGAGCGTAAGCTTTATTTATAGATGAACATATATGATGGACTATAACAATCTATTAAAAATGTTAGGATGGTCATGACTTTGATAGTACTTTAACTCACTGTCATACTATGTTTACCTTTTCAAATTGTTATTTTTTATTAATAATCAGTTTTCTTAACTGTATAATAATAAAGCAATACCAAAATTGGAAACAAATAAATAAAACACAATATCAGCAATATATAGTACACCACATAGGTCTTACATTCAGTCTTATGAATAGTATTTGTCATGACAGACTTAGCCAATAGGGTGCCTTAATTTTATATTGTATTAAACCACTATAACTATTCCATTACTTATACAAATACGCAATCTTAGACCATCCGCTATGCATATAAATGAGCCATGAGAATTCAAAATTGAGTACTTTGTCAATGAGGGTAGAATGTCATTCACTAAAAAGGGAATGCATTCTATGAACCATTCGTTTTCCATTTGACTTATAACTCAGAAAGGCACTGTCATTTTAAACTGAACAACACTCGGTTTACAGATTTTTCTGTGGACCAGATTTCAGTCTGGTATTTAGCTGCAGTCTAGTATGCTTGAGAATACAGGTGGGAATTGGGAGTTGCGGCTTCTGTTCCCAACTCTGCTATTGACCTTCTTTGAGGCATTGGGCAAGTCACTTCACATCTGCATGACTCTGCTAATTCAGCTGTACAATGCGGGATAATGATTCCTACACATTTGTAAAGATCTTTGAGAGCTATAGATCTAAAGCACTGCATAATGCAGGATATTATTAAAAATAACATGCTCTAGATTGTTTTATCTCTTGTGTATCCATTACTTCTTCCCCAGATAGAGCTAATGCTCTTGTGTGTTTTTAAATTGACATATAGCATAATGCGTACATTCATGGCCCTTGCACAAAAAGTATCTTAGTTTTTTGGTGACCATTGTTTGAAGCATCCCCCTCTAAGGTACTGGGTTTTGCAGGCCATTCTGCAATTTGGTGGAATCAGGCTTTCTGTTTTACTTGACCACAAAGGCAGGTAGTGTTCTGCAGACATGTGAGAAACTTCTTCACAGAATACCCTGTGTCCTAGGAGAAAATGCACTGAGTTAAGAGCCAGGAGGCCATGAGTTAAGATATTGCCTTTGTTGACTGCTGTTTATATTCCCATATACTTGAGAGCCCTGTGCTGCCTAAGGGTTACAAGGCAGTCAAATATTAGCCTGCATCATTTTACAAATAAGTTAACAGAGGTTGCATAAGGCCACTTCAGGCAGAGTTGGGAATAGGGACCAGATCTGTAATATGGCAAACCCAAGTCTTATGCACCTAAGTTATATTGACTTTTAGATTGAGTGTGCTAAACCTGTAATATTTTGTTTATGCAATCTCTAATCACTGTGTTACACTCCCCTCTCACATTCAGGGATACAACCCATGATTTCTGATCACTGTTATTCTCCTGCTGTCTAGCAAATTCTTGTGTTACCCACTGGGAAAGTGGGTAGTGTGGCCTCCTGTAGTGGTTGGTCCTCACAGAGGATAAACAACTACTCCTGTCTGTCCAGTGGTAGAGGATCTGAAGGTTCTAGACTTAAACCCTGCTGATAACCCATGTAGGGAGTCTGTTTAATGGCATGATATAACTTGTTTTTTTCAGTTTTTTTTTTAATGGTCTGTTCAGTTCTCACACAGCGAGAAACAGGTTTTGTAGTTAAAATAGTACATGATCATCGGTCAGTGATAGTGTGATGCACAGCACAATACGGATGTCCCACATTGTGGCCATTTGTTCCACATGTTGGTAGGTTTGATGGCTGAGGGGTATGGTTTGAAGAGTGTCAAATTAAGTAATCCAACTTTTTTTACATCATAACTATTACATGGTGACTCTGATCTGTTGTTACCTTCATTGTCTTGTGGTAATGCCAGTTGTGAATTATCATTGTCCTTGCAGATGGGTTAAATTCTTCAGTCACTGGAAGTCAATGGTCATTGAGAATTCAATTATAATGAATTCCATACAGAAAAGGCTATTGTTTGGGGTTTAATAAAATTTTTGTTTTCTTTTTATACTACAAAATAAATGTAAAAAGTATCAGTGTGATATGTTATTTCTTACAAATTACTATGGCTTACAAAATATATTTATAATTAATTTGAAATTGTATTATGATATTTAAATGAAATAATATATACGTATTGGTTGAGATTTGCAAAGCAGCCTAGAGCATGTATGCACAGTAAAATTAATGGAATATTTGTGTCTAAATCCCCTAGGCTGCTGTGCAAATCTCAACCATTGTATATCATTTGGACTTTTTTTTAACATCCTTGATCTGAGAACGGCACAATTCTTCTCAAAGTGCTTGTCCATATAAATGTTCCTCTCTTGGTGTGTACTTGTCTCATGCACATGAGATTGAAGTCTTTGGCCAACAGTGTCTTTTGGAGCCACATTTGTGCCCTGAATGTGTCCTTGTGCTCCTATACCAAGGGCATAAAGGGCAGAGCAGCCCAACTGCTGCTCACTTCCTTTTCACCACCTGTGGTTGCGAGATATCCATATCTAGACACATCCCTTAGCTGTTTACTCTTCTCCAGTTTTGTGTAAATATTAATGTCAGTTTAGGAATAGTTAATTAGAATTAGTTGTACACTGGAACATTTTTGATAAATTTTAGTTTGAAGAAGTTTTTATTTTCTTCCCTTACTGGGAACTTCTTCCCAACACTGGGGCTTCAGGGTGTCTAACTCCACGTCTCTTGATTTTAAGTAATATCCTTTCTGCAAGGCAGCAATACCTATACATGATGGTCTTACCAGGTGCCTTTTTTGTTGGGAATCTCATATCCCCAGCATATGTTCCATCTGTAAATCCTTTTCTAAAATGATTTTGAAAGCTAGGGAGGCTCATGTATAGCTGTTTTCATTGGATTGTTCTATGCGACCAACTTAAGATCAGGGTACAGCTGACGCCACTGGACAAACTGCATATCAGCACAGGAGTTCTTGTGCATGGGTTCTTGGAGCTCTTGAGCCCCATCCTCTAATGCCCCAACTTTGGACTCAGTAGGACAGTTAAATCTAAGTCCTCACAAGGAAAGGAGCATCACTCCTTGGGTAAAGTGAAAGGCAGGTTTCCTATTAAAACCTCCAGTAAAAAGAGGTCCAAGTCACCTCACAGATCCTATTCCCAAGAGATTCCTCAGCCCAAATTGACTACTAGCTGGTACTGGACTTCTGGTACCGTATTGGCATGGTACTGGACTGCTGGTACTGTATTGGCATGCTAAATCAGTGGCTACCTTGACACCAAGTAATTCAGCTTTAGCAGCCCCTCCCTTAGACTTTGAATATCAATTTTTCTCATCTTCTGAGTCTCAGCATAGTGGACAGGAATCCCTTACTTTTTTCTCTAGGGCAACTTCCTACAAATTTTATGGGTTGGAAAAGGAATTGAGAGTTTCATTTAGATCCATATCCCATTGGGAGAATAAGGGTAGACCTCCCCGGTATCCTCCTCTGTGGCCCTTGGGTCTCCATCCATATAACATCCTAAAATGGCCCTATTGGAATCCTGGGGGTTCTTATCATCCAAGACAACATACCTATATACCACCATCTACAGGGATATCCTACTCTCGTACTTGTCAGGAACTGCAATCGCTCCATTAACAGCACATGAACCTGGCTTGAGGGAGGGATAGTGGTTTGAGCATTGGCCTGCTAAAACCCAGGGTTGTGAGTTCAGTCCTTGAGGGGGCGATTTAGGGATCTGGGGCAAAAAAAATCTGTCTAGGGATTGGTCCTGCTTTGAGCAGGTGGTTGGACTAGATGACCTCCTGAGGTCCCTTCCCAACTCTGATATTCTATGATTCATGGGAAATTTCCGAGGAGAAGCTGCCTCAGACTGGAGATGTAACTATGTTTGTATCATTCTTAGGTGAAGCAGTGCTCCCCTGTATACTGTCTCAGCTGGATTTATTTCAAATATTTCAAAGATCTACTTAAAAGTGTAATGGAAGGGTAGCAGATTGACTACAAATTCCTCTAACAGAGGTATGAACATAAGAACATAAGAACGGCCGTACTGGGTCAGACCAAAGGTCCATCTAGCCCAGTATCCTGTCTACCGACAGTGGCCAATGCCAGGTGCCCCAGAGGGAGTGAACCTAACAAGTAATGATCAAGTGATCTCTCTCCTGCCATCCATCTCCACCCTCTGACAAACAGAGTCTAGGGACACCATTCCTTACCCATCGTGGCTAATAGCCATTAGTGGACTTAACCTCCATGAATTTATCCAGTTCTCTTTTAAACACTGTTATAGTCCTACCCTTCACAACCTCCTCAGGTAAGGAGTTCCACAAGCTGACTCTGCGCTGTGTGAAGAAGAACTTCCTTTTATTTGTTTTAAACCTGCTGCTTATTAATTTCATTTGGTGACCCCTAGTTCTTGTATTATGGGGATAAATAAATAACTTTTCCTTATCTACTTTCTCCACATCACTCATAATTTTATATACCTCTATCATATCCCCCCTTAGTCTCCTCTTTTCCAAACTGAAAAGTCCTAGCCTCTTTAATCTCTCCTCATATGGGACCCTCTCCAAACCCCTAATCATTTTAGTTGCCCTTCTCTGAACCTTTTCTAGTGCCAGTATATCTTTTTTGAGATGAGGAGACCACATCTGTACGCAGTATGCAAGATGTGGGCATACCATTGATTTATATAAGGGCAATAATATATTCTCCGTCTTATTTTCTATCCCCTTTTTAATGATTCCTAACATCCTGTTTGCTTTTTTGACTGCCTCTGCACACTGTGTGGACATCGTCAGAGAACTATCCATGATGACTCCAAGATCTCTTTCCTGATTTGTTGTAGCTAAATTAGCCCCCATCATATTGTATGTATAGTTGGGGTTATTTTTTCCAATGTGCATTACTTTACATTTATCCACATTAAATTTCATTTGCCATTTTGTTGCCCAGTCGCTTAGTTTTGTGAGATCTTTTTGAAGTTCTTCACTGTCTGCTTTGGTCTTAACTATCTTGAACAGTTTAGTATCATCTGCAAACTTTGCCACCTCACTTTTTATCCCTTTCTCCAGATCGTTTATGAATAAGTTGAATAGGATTGGTCCTAGGACTGACCCTTGGGGAACTCCACTGGTTACCCCTCTCCAATCTGAGAATTTACCATTAATTCCTACCCTTTGTTCCCTGTCTTTTAACCAGTTCTCAGTCCATGAAAGGACCTTCCCTTTTATCCCATGACAACTTAATTTACGTAAGAGCCTTTGATGAGGGACCTTGTCAAAGGCTTTCTGGAAATCTAAGTACACTATGTCCACTGGATCCCCCTTGTTCATATGTTTGTTGACCCCTTCAAAGAACTCTAATAGATTAGTAAGGCACGATTTCCCTTTAGAGAAACCAGGTTGACTTTTGCCCAACAATTTATGTTCTTCTATGTGTCTGACAATTTTATTCTTTACTACTGTTTCGACTAATTTGCCCGGTACCGACGTTAGACTTACCGGTCTGTAATTGCCAGGATCACCTCTAGAGTCCTTTTTAAATATTGGCGTTACATTAGCTATCTTACAGTCGTTGGGTCCAGAAGCCGATTTAAAGGACAGGTTACAAACCCTAGTTAATAGTTCCGCAATTTCACATTTGAGTTCTTTCAGAACTCTTGGGTGAATGCCATCTGGTCCCGGTGACTTGTTAATGTTAAGTTTATCAATTAATTCCAAAACCTCCTCTCGTGACATTTCAGTCTGTGACAGTTCTTCAGATTTGTCACCTACAAAAGCTGGCTCTGGTTTGGGAATCTCCCTAACATCCTCAGCCGTGGAGACTGAAGCAAAGAATTCATTTCGTTTCTCTGCAATGACTTTATCCTCTTTAAGCGCTCCTTTTCTATCTCTATCATCGAGGGGCCCCACTGGTTGTTTAGCAGGCTTCCTGCTTCTGATGTTCTTAAAGTATGAAAGTCTTCATGCAAATTGGTGGACTTTTTCCATACAGCTATGCTAGGGCTTGTGGCATTCACTATTAATGAAGCCTTGATTCACCCTGCTATGGTCACTATTACCTTAAAAAAGACAGACAAGTTATCAGGTGCCATCTAATGGAGAAGAATATTTCTATATACAACCATTATCAGGCCCGTTGGTGGTGGTTGCTGCTAATGAAAAGACCATAAAACAGCAAAGAATGAGCCAAAAGAGAGAGAACCAAAACATCTTGATTTATTTTGACATAAAGCTATTCCTCAGAGAGCCTTCTGTTCAGAATTTCAAATTACCAGGTGTTATTGGCACATTAAGATTTCCAGAATTATAAAAACATCCCTGACTGTTTAGAAGAATTGCCACAAGAAAAAAGAAGAGTTTAGAGCTATAATTTCAGAGGGTCAGTTAATTACAAGAATGTCTCTCCAAGGTATTTCTGGTTGATGTTGACACCTCATTGCATTCTACCACCACTTTGGTGGTGAGGAGGAACATCTTGGCTTCAAAGATGAGGTTTTCGTCTTGAGGTTCAGGTGACCATGGGAGATCTTCCTTTTGAGGGTCTGGATCGTTTCAGTTCAAAGAATGATGATGATCTTAATTCCTTGCAGGCAGCCATCCTTTACTCTTTTGGGTATGCCCATTTGCCCCAAAGAAAAAACAAAGAACACCTTGACAGAGACCTTCATCTGGCACTTTTTCCATCAAAGAGCTTCAGAGCACCTAATAAGGGACAGTGTCATCAGAGAAAGAGACCTTCTACCTCAGCTATGTTTTCATCTCAGTCTATATATCTGCACTCAAGCAACCATTTTGATGGGTTGGTCGGGAGTTGCAATTCAGTCAGTTCTCAGGATCTAGACTCTTCCTGTTCCCTATTTGGGAATTCTCTCTACTTCTTTGAGGATGCATGGAGCATAGCTAAAACAGATCACTGGGTCCTAGAAATAGTCTCAGTCAGCTACTCCATCCAGTTCCATACTGCTCCTACCACTACCTTCCTCCTAATCTTTCTTAAGGGGCTCATCTCAGAAGTGGCTGTTGCATCATTAGATGCTTTCAGTTCTGTCCCTTGGAGCATTAGAAGATGTTCTGCCTCAGTACCATGGGAAAAGTTTTATTCCATCTAGTTCCTGATACCAAAGTAGGGGAAATAATATCCCATTCTGGATTTGAGGATCCTCAACACCTTCATTTGCTGCTTCAAATTCAGAATGGTAACCCTAGCATCCATAATTCCGACACTTGCGAGATGCTTACTTCTATATCACCATACATCTGGTGCACAGGAATATATAAGATTCCAGGTAAGACAAAATTATTATTAATACACGGTCGTCTCCTTTTGCCTCTCTGCAGTGCTGAGGATATTTACCAAGGTCCTAACAGTTGTCACTGCTTACCTAAGAAGGAAAACTATATTAGTCTATCTGTACCTGGATGATTGGCTTATTTGGGGAAAGTTGCTGCAGCAGGGTGGAAACACCATATAGCAGATTCTTCATCTCTTCCTTACTCTTGGCCTGAGAATGAACAAAGAAAAGTCCAGATCAACACTACCGCAACTAATAGAATTCATAGGTGCAATAATAGACTCTCTATGACAGCCAGAGCCAATCTTATTCGACAAATTCAACACCAGGACCAATCTTATTACTCCGATATAGTTTAATCCTCACACCACAGTAGGGACTTGGAAGCATGGCCTCCTATATGTTCTTCACACAGTATGCCAGACTGCATCTACATTGCATGCAGGGTTGGCTGAGTTCAGTATATGTTCTGAACAGGCATCATTTGGTCATGTCGGTCTCTTCTAGACGTCCTGTTGTCACTGAAAAAGTACAAGGACTCCAAAGAGGTGCAAGGGAGTACTCTTCTCATTATCCCTTCCAACCAAGATCACAGTGATGGATGCGTCTCTTCTGGGATGGAGAGTGCATGTGAATGATCACCAGGCACAAGGTGTCTGGACTCATGAAGAGATTTGACTGGCCGTAAATGAGTTAAGAGCTCAGAGCAATTTACAATGCCTGTGCTGTGTTCCTACTATTCATTAAGGGCAGGTCTATTCACATTATGACATACAACATGACAGCCATGTTACAAGCAAGCAGGGAGGAGCACGATCAATCCCTATATGTCAGGAAAAAGTTTGACTATGAACCTGGTGTATCCATCACCAGATATCTCTCATGGTGACTCACCTCCTGAGTCTACAAAATGCTCTAGAAGACTTGTTTTTGGTCAGAAAATCAAGGACTCTGTGATTTATATCACCATCTAGGAATGGGGTCATCCAGCAATAGGTCTGTTTGTGGTGCATAAGAACAGGAAAAGTCTTATTTTCTGCTCCAAGGAAGTCAATGTCCAGGGTCCCTTAAGATGAATTTCTCATTCCTTAGTTTGTAAATCTCATGTATCTTTTTCTGCCAAACCATCCCCCTGCCCTGCCCCAATCCCCAAAGTACTTGGGCGGATCAGATCAGACAGGACGTTGCCAGATTCATCATGATTGCTCCCAGCTGACAAAGATATTTTTGATACCCGGAGTTAGTGCAGTTGTCTGTTTATCCTCCATAGATTCTTTCCCTTCTGCCAGACCTGATAGCTCAAAACCAGGGAAATGTCCTTCACCCAAACCCAGTCTCCCTACATCTTTTGGCCTGGCTGCTGGCTGAATATCAGGCTTAGAGAGATCATGTTCCTTGGATGTACAGAACATTTTAATCCATAGTAGAAAGGACTCCACCAGACAGACCTATACTGCTAAATGGAAAAGATTTTCAACCTGATGTGAGCAAAGGCAGCTGCACCCTATTGTCATTCAGATCCCTGTCATTATTAGACTACTTACTCTTGCTAACAGACTCTGGTTTGGCCATTAGCTTTATTATGCTGCATTTAGCAGTAATTTCTGCACATCACTCACCTGTCAAAAACTTCACAGTGTTTTCCCATCCTATTATGACAAAATTCTTACAAGGTCTCAGTAGGGTTTTTCCACCAGAAAGAAATCTTCTTCCCAACTTGGGATTTTACCAGGGATTAAAGTGGCCCCAATTTGAACACATGACATCCTGTTCTCTATTGCATTTATCTATGAAGACCTCTTTTTTTGGTTTCAATTACATCAGCCAGATGGATCAGGGAGATACAGCCCTTATGGTGGATCCACCTCGTACTATATTTCACCCAGATAAAGTGTCATTTAAAACCCATCCCAAATTCCTGCCTAAGTAGTTACAGACTTGAATATAAATCAAATAATCCACTTTCTGTCATTTTTTCCTAAGTCATATCCTAGTAAGGGAAAAGATCGGCTGCATATTCTAGATGTTCAAAGAGCCCTAGCCTTCTGTTTACAAAGGATGAAATCTTTCAGGGCTTCCCCGTGATTATTTGTGGCATCTGCTGAAAGAACAAAGGGTCAGCCAGTATCAGCAAAGGGTCAGCCAGGATGGGTTTAGGGTTGCATTAAGGCTTGTTATGACATAACTTGTCTAGATCCTATAGCTTAGACTAGGTTGCATTCTACTAGAGTTCACTTCCTTGCACAGTGTATGCATTTCAGACAGCTGCAAGGCAACCAGTTGGAGTCTGATTCATACTTTTACAAAACACTCTTTTACTGGAAAGGCATCGAGGTACGATGCTTCTTTTGCAGACCTGTATTGCAACCTCTCTTTAACTATACTATGAGAACCTACCTCCTTAGATCAGGTCACTGCTTGTGAGTCACCAAGAGTGGGATGGACATAAATATATGGACAAGCTCTCAAAGAAGAAAGAAAAGTTGCTTGCCCTACAATAACTGAAGTTCTTTGAGTTGTGTTATCCATATATGTATTTTCCACAGCTCTCCCTTCTTCCCTAGTACTAGAGAGTCCTATAATATCTGAATTTTGTGGTAGCGAAGGAACTAAGTGGTGGTTGAGCCACTCCACCCCTTATGCTGTCAATACAGGAGCACAAGGACGCTCGGCGCATGACAGCTCCAATGGATGTGCTGACCAAAAGACTCCCAAATCAAGTGCCTGAGGCACATATGCACCAAGAGTCAAATATATGTAGAGAGAACATATTTTGAACAACTCCAGTTACTGTAGGATAAGAAACATTTCTGTTTTCTGTGCCTCTTTCCCTCCCTAGTCCTTTTCTGGCCTATTTAGATTGAAAGCTCTTTTGGGCAAGAACTGTTTTTACTGTGTGTTTGTCCAGTAGGGTCTCAATCTTGTCTGGAATTGTTAGGTTTTATTGTAATACAAATAAATAATTTCTGTTATGTTATAAATTATTTTCATAAGTGTGATGGTCAGTCTAATACATACCCATGATTATATTTGATGAAAAGCAGAAACAAAAATAAATTGGATTAAAATATTTAAATTATAATATTTGGCATTTATTAGATTGCCACGTGTAATGTGAATATCTAGTTAGAATCAAAGTTTGAAATATAATGTAGAATTAATGTTTTGTTTCCATAGCAATCCTTCCCAAAGAAACTCCCAATGTCTCAATCGGTGCCTCAAATTTATATCCAGGTTAAGGAGTTTATCTATGCAAGCCTTAAATTTTCAGAGTCACTTCACCGCAGGTAAGCATTGATAAAGTGGTATATATATATTATCTTGGCATGTGCATGTTTTTGTTTCGTAATTGGAAGTTAATGAGCTATACATATAATGTGATCAAATGTAGCATGTGCATATCATATGTGTATGATAGTTTTGCACAGAAAACTGTCTACAATTTTAATATCATGTTAGACAATATTTACTGGTTTGAATTGTATGTAGGTTTTCTTCTTTTAAAAAATCATGCAGTAGTTGAAAAAAGTAACCCGGAACTAGATAGTTCAGTAAAAGCTCTTTGTTTTGCTAATGCAGATTGGTTTTGCTGGTACACCTACTTCGATAGAACGCTGTCCTTGGGAGCCAAAAAATCTTACCGTCTTATAGGTGAAACCGCGTTATATTGAACTTGCTTTGATCTGCCGTAGTGTGCAGCCCCGCCCCCCCTGGAGCACTGCTTTGCTGCGTTATATCCGAATTTGTGTTCTATTGGGTCGCGTTATATCGGGGTAGAGGTGTATCTACAATATAGCTGTAGAAATTTTACTCTGAGAGGGTCAGTGAAAATAGAGAAAACGTAAATAGAGTGCAAGAAGAAAAGGGAAAATTACATACAGATGAATATTTATCATTTGTAAAATTTTTGTTCTAGTTAATTCCTGGAAGTCCTATTGCCTGTGTTATACAGGAGGTCAGACTAGATGAACACAATGGTCCTTCTGGTTTTATAATCAATGAATCTCTGAGTTAAATGCCAGTCACCTGCATCAATGGATGGGGGAACTTGATGGGGCCAGCAATGAAAGGGGGACAGCCAATCGCATGTTTAGAGGGTCAGGAACAATTTTTTTTCTTCCATGAGCAGAGGACCAGGGTGTTTTTTGCCTTCCTTGCAGCACCTTCAAGCTACAGTAAGTTGAGCAGGAACAAACTTAGTGCCTAACTAGGGTGGAGTTGTTTGTTTGTCACAACTTGCGGCCTGTTTCCAGGGCAGTTAAGAGAATAAAATGAATGTTCCCAGAGGTAACAGACCTAGGATTTTGGTGCTGGGCCTTGAGCTCATGTGATAGGGTGAAACCTTGTGGCCTTTGCGGACCGAGGTCCCCTCCCAGCTGCATCCTCTGTCCCCTTCATGCGGGAGAGGGTGTGCTAGGACTCAGAGCTGACTCCTGTGTGGGGTAGGCTGAGGAAAGCCTGCCCAGTATTATAGGTTATATGGTAAGGACTGAAGCCCTGTAACCCTGGCACCAGTTACGGGTTATACAGGGCCAGTGCAAGAATATTTTGCACCCTAGGCGAAACTTCTACCTTGCGCCCCCCTCCTTCCTCCCCTCCCCCCGGAGCATCGCTTATTATAAACTTTCAAAAATGAATACATGCATGATGTGGCATTGTTCATTAGAATTAATACACATTGAAAATTTATTAATTTCATTATTTAGTCTACATATTTAATGAAAATAAATGGCCTTGGGTCTCCTGCACGTGGCTAGAGTCCCTTCTGCCCTCCTCTCCCCCCCCATGGATCTGGAAAGGGCTGTTTTGGGGATCAGAGCACAGATCTCGGGGGCTCGGGGAGGAGGCAGCGCTGGGCTGGCAGGGGGGGCACGGGCTCCTACCAGCTGCAGCCCAGGAAACAGCAGAAAGCAGGTAACGGCTGGGAGCTCCCAGATTCACCCCCCGGTTCCTCCCGCGCCCCTGGCCGCCCTGCTGGAGCTGCGAGCGGAACCCGCTCCCTGCACAGCGTCGTCCAAACCCCTCAAGGCAAACCCTGCCCCGGCCCGGCCGCGGACCGCCCCTGTGCAGGGAGTGTGAAAAAAAATTTTGGGGCACCACTTTTTGGCACCCCCAAATCTTGGCGCCCTAGGTGGCCGCCTAGTTTGCCTAGTGGTTGCACCAGCCCTGCCTGGGCTTATATAGTAAGGATCCGTGTAATACAAGAACTAGAGGTCACCAAATGAAATTAATAGGCAGCAGGTTTAAAATAAACAAAAGGAAGTATTTCTTCACACAATGCACAGTCAATCTTTGCCAGAGGATGTTGTGAAGACCAAGACTATAACAGGGTTCAAAAAAGAACTAGATCATTTCATGGAGGATAGGTCCATCAATGGCTATTAGCGAGGATGGGCAGGGATGGTGTCTCTAGCCTCTGTTTGCCAGAAGCTGGGAATGGGCGGCAGGGGATGGATCACTTGATGATTCCCTGTTCTGTTCATTTCTTCTGAAGCACCTGGCATTGGCCACTATTGAAAGACAGGATACTGGGCTAGATGCAGTGATCAGTTGCCAAAATCTTAACAACTGGTTCCCTATAAAAAGTTCTGATTTAAGGGATGTGCCACAGTATGTATTTTTTGTACCAATAGGGTTACCATACGTCCGTATTTTCCTGGGAGGAATCCCGGGAGGCGATTTAAGAACCAAAAAGCCTGACATGTCTGGGAAAATACAGATGTATGTTAACCCTACCTAAAGTTCTTTTTTAAAAAGATGGGCCTGAGCTAGAAATGAGCTCCATTTCACATGTGTGGGTCCCCGCCACTCCCTGGGGGTATGCAAGGGTGACCAGATGTCCCGATTTTATAGGGGCAGTCCCGATTTTTGGGTCTTTTTCTTTATATAGGCTCCTATTACCCCCCCACCCCCCACCCCCGTCCCAATTTTTCACACTTGCTGTCTGGTCACCCTAGGGTGTGCACATGTGTGGGTCCCAGCTGCTCCCTGCCCCCCTCATTGAAGCAGGTGTGCAGGGTTACTGCCCTGGGAACTGCAGGGCACCAGTGGACGTGGGGCTGGCTGCAGACAAGGGTGTGGAGCAGGGCTAGCTGGAGGCAGGGGGTGCGGGGCTGGCTGCGGGCAGGGCAGAGGGTGCAGAGCTGGCTGGAGACAGGAGGGCAGGGGCTGACTGGAGGTAGGGCTGGCTGCAGGCAGGGCAGTGGCTGGAGATAGAGGGGTGTGGGCCTGGCTGGCTTCGGGCAGGGCCGCAGCGGGGTGTGGCAGGGGGTGGCTGGAGACAGAGGAGTGTGGGGCTTGCTGGCTTCGGGCAGGGGTGTGTGGCAGGGATTGGCTGGAGACAGGGCAGGGGATGCGGCAGGGGCTAGCTGAGGGCAGGGGGTGCGGAGCTGGCTGCAGGCAGGGCAGGGGGTGTGGGACTGGTGCAGGCAGGGCAGAGGGTGCGGGCAGGGCAGGGGGTGCGTCAGGGGCTGGCTGCAGGCAGGGGGTGTGGGTACTCACGGGGAGCGTGTCTTGGAGCAGCCTGAGCAGCAGGACGCAGCCCAGGCCCAGCAGAGCAACCGGGGACCCAGCAGGCAGCAGTGGGAGCCTCAGGGGCAGAGGTCGGGGGAGCAGCAGCAGTAACAGGGCCAGCGGCGGCCCACATGGCTCCCGCAGCACAGCACCGCTGGCGGCCGGAGGAGGAATTACACACTTCCCCGCTGGAGTCCATCAAAGTCGCAGCGCCCCCCTCCTCGGAGGGAAGCGGGTTAACAAGCGGTTCTAAAATTGCTTCAAAATTTAACAACCGGTTCACACAAACCGGCTCCAGCTCACCACTGGCTAGATGCACCTTTGGTCTGACCCAGTAGGGTTGTTCTTATGTTCTTAACTCTGGCTTTGGAACCAATTAAATGTCTGGTCTAGGAGAATATGAATGATGGGTGGGTAGTGCCCCTCCCCTGTGTTAAAGTTTAATAAAAGTTGCATTCTGCCACTTAATTTCATGCATGTGTCTATCCTCATTTTGTCACTGTGTCCACATTAACATGATGCATACCTCAAAACCATAGCATACTCATATACTTATTTATCTACTTCTTCAATCTTGCCAGATATTTATTTTCCCCAGTCATTCTGCCTTTGTCCTAGTTTACTTAGACTGTGGGTGCTTTGGGGCAAGAAACATACCTTTACTTCCTATACAAAGCACTGTGCACACTAATGGTGCAATATGCAAGTATAAAATAATAATGTGGTATCCCATCCCTACATTGGACCAGAATTCTTGAATGTGTGTCAAACTGTTCTTACTTTGAAGATTCTCTTTGAAGTCGCTTAGAGAGAGAGAGTTTCTGATAAAACGAAACTAAATATAAACTAAAGAGAAAGCTCTACAAAATGACTTTCTTCAGTGGAAAATATTTCAACACTTCCATTCTCCCCCCTGTTCCCCCCCCCCCCCAAAAAAAAGCCCAGCTTGGTTTTAATTACATAAAATAACATTTGTAGATTAGTCTTGAAGGCTCAAATTTGCTATTCACAGCTGGTCATCCACTTTTGCACTGTTAACAAATGTAAATGACTCTCCTTTCACACATTCTTAATTGATACTGTTTATAATTTACACGTACTAATGAGTGCCTGTTGACCCCCATATCTAAACAGTGACTCATTAAACACACAAATTACTCTTTCCTAACTGCTATGTTAACAAACCTCCAAGAGCTAAAAATAACAGATTTTTGCATCAGTGCTGAAATTCAGTTAGTGGTACTGGGTAATTGGGTGGTGAATGGGGTGTTTTGTAAGACAGATCATGGAACACTCTTTTTTTTTTTTTTGTAAATTCAAATCAGAAATGTTTTCTTGTCATGCCAATCTTTATAAGCATTACCAAATTGTAAACAGATACACAGCCTGGATATCTGTCGGATAGATACTGTTTGCAATATTGTAGCCCTGTTGGTCCCAGATAAGAGAGAGACAACGTGGGTGAGGTATTATCTTTCAAAAGTTTGTCTCTTCCACCAACAGAAGTTGGTCCAATAAAAGTTATTACCTCTCCCACCTTGTGTCTCTCAAAGGTGTTTTCTCTCTTTCTGTTCCACAAGTTTTGGGTGTGTGTATATATCTGTATGTACAGATGTGTGTATATATTTATATTTATACTATAAGTACTGTGTATGCTTTTTGTGAAATACAAGGATTTTATCTTTTCCCAGGTTGATCTCTGAATCCATTGTATTGTTGCAGCATGTTTGTAGTAAATGTGAATTCTTTTGGGAACTGTCCTGAATGGGTATAAGCTGGCATTTTATCTGTGTCTCATTTCTTTGGAGCACTGGGTTTGGGGACTTTGTTCCACTACTGTTGCTAACTCATTGGTGAGTATGTTAAAAAAGTTAGGGCTCAGGTTAAGTGACATGTCTCTATGAGTGGAACTGGGATTCTTGAGTCCTGAATTACCATTCCTCAAGTCTGGTTGTTAGCCTTCCAAGACTAAGGAAAAATTGGCTTAATTTCAAGGTATAATTATAGGTATAATGTCTCATCGAATCTCTGTTGTTATATCAACATCTCTTTATACCATATAAAAATGTGGATTTCAAGGATTTTGTTATGTGAGATGAGTGTGTTCAGATGGTGATTCATTTATTAAAGATACAGTTTTGCTTTTAAGTGTTTTGCCTGATGTATTTCTTAAGAGTAGTGTTTGTGTGTTGTACAAATTTAATCAGAACATAGCAACTGCAGTTTTCTGGAGATGTAAAATTTGCAGTAGCTCAGCGATTTAACACTACTATTAATTTTGTTCCCATTCACATTTGATATGTTGAAAAATAAGTATTTAAAGATGCCTTGAAAGCCAGCCACAGGTTATTCCCAATTGGAAGAATTTGCTTGAAATCAAAGATGCAAAGTCTACGTGACTAATTAGAGATGAAATACTGAGATTTGGGGAGAGGAAGCTGTCTAACATTCGTTTGTAGTTTTTTAACTTGAATTCTAGAAACTCTTCATACTTAATTTTACTGACTTTAGTGTAATAAAGAGGTATTGAAGTTCTATTTGTATCTTTCAGACAAATGTAAAGTTTTGCAATTGTTTGTTTTTATGCTCTTTTATGATAACTCTTACAGTGTATGGCTATAAAAGGATGAAATGGATCACCTTCAAATTATTATTTGCATTTTGAAATTATATATTCTATTAAGAATTCCTAGATCTAATATATGAGACTTACATATTTCTAAAAAATTCATGGGGGAAGAGAGAATATTTAATCTGCAGTGCAATCTTGAGCAACATGAGTTAGTTAATAGAAAATGGAAAAAAATCTATAACTTGGAAAAATCCATTAGATCTGTGAGAGGTTAAAAAATTAAGGAAAGTGATTAACATTTAAAATGTGCATGGACTGGCCTGTAAATCAGGGATGTCCAAAATATGGCAGTGGCTTGAATCCAGACCTTGATGTTTTTAAATCCAGTTTGTTGTCTGCTGAATACGTCAGTTTGTAGCATAAATTACAAATAATAATTTCTAGTTCTTATATAGCACTTTTAATTTCTTAGGTCTCAAAGCATGTAAAAAAGAGGGTCAGAATCATTCTTTTACATGCCCTTTAATTTTTTGGCCTCCTTTATCTTCCTCTGCAGCAGTGGATTATCACCACTATCACCACCACCATTAGAAAAAGCATTTCTTCTGATTGAATATGAGAGCTGTTTCCAGGACAGTTATCATCAGGGTTCAGCAGTAGTATTGCCAAATATATTCTGGAAACTTGGGCAGTGATTTTCAAAGGAGCAGAGGGAATTAAGTGCCCATCTCCAATTGACTTTCATTGGAAATTGGGTGTCTGTGTTAGGTTTCCTTGAGAATCCCAGCCTTGACTATTAATTTTAAAAGTGAAAAGAAGCTGAGAGTGACCCCCTGAAAGGATTCGGGATGTGTAGATTGGAAAGTGACTTATGCTGAGCAACCAATCATTTTTAGTTCATTACTTAAATGTGTTTTGCACCCATGTTATTTCTTCTGCTCTGTCAAACAACTTTGGGTTTTATTAGCAGTTTGACACAGTATAGATCAAGTAAATCAATCCAAATTAGTTTCCAGCAGACTCTAACTCATATTAAAAACTCATCAGAGTAGCACTGTATCTAAAATATTCCATAGAATCTGTCAGTGTAAAAATGTTGAATGATAAGACCACACAGTTGAATCTTGGGGTATAAAACCTAAGTGGTAAGAATGTAAATGTGTTAGTAGGGCATCCCGAATAAGAAAAAGATAGAGTGCACAGTATTGAGAGAGATTGAAGAGGCTGCGAAATTTTACAAAATGACCCATATATAAACCAGGCAAGTTACACAATATGACAAAATTTAGAGAAGCAATTTCTCAAGATTTTAATGGTTGCTCTTGGAACAGCTTGTTCTTAGAGGACACAAAAGGGAGTGGCTGTTTTCTTGACTTAGTCTTAAAGTAACAGCATTTTGTAGCCATGTTGATCCCAGGATATGAGAGAGAAGGTAGGTGAGGTAATATCTTCCATTGGATCAACTTCTGGCATGATCTCCAGGTAGGTTTCCTGATTTTTTTTCCTCCAGGGTGTATGAGCAATTAAGGAAGACAGGACATTGCTAAGAAGCTAAATGGTTTATTTGCATCAGTCTTCACCATAGAGAATGTTAGAGGGATACGTACTCCAGGCCTGATTGTTTTTGATAATAAAAACAGGTTCTATCAGAAATTGAGTTACCAGAAGAAGTGGTGGAACAAATTGATTATTTAAAAAGCAACAAGTCACTAGGCCCAGATGGTGTAAATCTAGGAGTGCTGAGGAGCGTGTATGAAGTGGCTGAACTGCTGGCAAAAATATGCAATCCCTCATTAAAAACAGCTACCATGGTATCCTCCAATACTCTAATGTTCTACTTATTTTAAAATGGCTTTGGGGTGATCCTTGAAATAGAATAATTAATATATGATGGAGTCTATCCAGCATGATTTCTGCAAAGAAAAATTGTATCTCACTAATCTATTAGAATTCTTTGAATGTGTCAATAATATTTGATACAGATAACCAGATTGACATAGTTTTAGATTTTCAAAAAGCTTTTGACAAGGTCCCTTGCAAGAGGCAACTAAAGAAACTAAATAGTCATGTGGTCAGAGGCAAAATATTGTCACAGATCAGAAACTGGCTAAGAGACAGAAAACAATAGGAAAAAATGCCAATTCATCATGCCAAAAGGTTAACACCAGGATGCCACCAGATTCTGTATTGCGTCTGGAGTTTAATATATTTATTAATGATTGGAAAGAGGGACAAGCAGTGAGGTGGAACAATTGGCAGATGACACTGATATTTAGATTAGTCAAGACTAGAGAAGACTGAGGGACTTCAGAGAGTTAGGCAAGCTAAGTGAATGGGCAGAATAATGTCAGATGAAGTCCAGTGTTGATAAATACAAAGTAATGCTCATTGAAGGGGGAAATGTGTGTTGATTGTGCACCTCTTAGGGTTCTAAATTGACTATATCAACTCAAAAAAGGGACAACTCCATAAAGGCCTCTGCTCAATGTGCAGTATGGTCAAAAAAGCAAACATTCCATGAAATTTAAAGGTGGCAAGTTCAAAACTGATCAAAGGAAATATATTACACAATGTATAATCAGACAGTGGCACTCATTGTCATCAGACATGGAAGCCAAGAATTTAGGAAAATTCAAAGAGATACTGGATGTTTATATGGATAAGAAATAATAATAGTTAATAATAACAAAAAAGGTATGTCAGGGTTTACGGTAATCTCTTACTATTCTGGATTAGGATGAGGCCTTTGTAGGGGAGCAGATTACCCCATATCTGCCCACTGCAGGGTTTCTTACACCTTCCTTTGAAGCATCCAGTGTTGGCCTCTACCAGAGACAGGGGACTGGATATGGACCCTGGGTCTGATCCAGTATGAAAGTTCCTATGTTTCTGATTTTTAAACTGCTTAGCTGCTGGTGATACAGTGCTAGTAGTGTGTGTTTCTGTTCACCTGACACAATTTTCCTGGCCAGTGATTAGTTCCCACTATGGTGTTCCATGACCTACCAGTACATGTAGTGGCTTTGATTATCTTTATTTATTTATTTATTTATTTGGTGGTGTTAAATGTTGGAATTAGAGGGAATGTTTTATTCATTGCAGCAATGATACTGGGGAGGAGGCACCCCTCTGAAGCCAAAAAAAGAAAGAAAGAGGTCTTCCTTGTGATTGGCTGATTACAGAACTCCCAACCAGTCACTTCAGATTGGAAGCAGGTTAATGTTCTGATATCTGATTCTGTTGAAAAAGATGTGAGAGGCATACTTTTGTCCTTGCGGTGTATCAGAAGAGGACAGATTAGTCACTTTAATTATACTGAAGCTGATTAAATTTCTTTAACTACTTAACCAAGTCAGTAGACAGATATTATTTCTGCAACATGTATAGAAATTTCCTGACTCCCAGTTGCCTTCTGATCACCACACATTACCTTTATGTGACAATGAGGAGCCACTAGACTTCATCACTTCCACCAATGGGATTTTTGTGGGGAGACTGACAGGTTACTAGTTAATGTGATTAGATGGCCTGAACATCTGATACCACAAAATACTGGGATAACCCAGTCAATGCCTTTCCTAAGTGGTTGTGACGCACTGTTGGTGCAAGCTCAGAAATTCATATAGCATAAGTGCAGTGAGTGTTTGAGTAATTTTGATCCTGGATTTTGGTGTTGGGATTTTAAATCCATCTAATTAAAAGGATATAATTCTGAGATATGTTGAATATTAAACTGTGGCACAGCCATGAGTTGGTAAAGGAGAAAATAACTAGGGCAGGAGGAAAACAACGGAGAACGGAGGAAAGGCCTAAAACAATGGAAGGACAGTAGATGTTGGTGCCATTTAAATAGCAGAGAGGGTTTGTTAATGTTTGTAAGCCATGTTGAAGATGCTAAGCATGTGAAGATGTAAAGGTGCTAAATATGTCAATTAAAGTATTGTAACTTTATTTGGATACGGTTTAACAGTATCCAAAACTTTGTTTTTCAGTTCGACAGAAATAGATGATATGCTTAGAAAATCTACAAATTTGCTGCTAACAAGAACTTTAAGTAGTTGTTTACAAAACCTCATCAAAAAGCCACACATAGGTTTAACAGAGGTAAGTTATGAAATACATAGCCCAAAGATTTTTTTTTATAAAGGACAATTACTGCTAAACATGTTTTCATAAATCCAGATATATTGTAGTACTAAGCTTTATATCAGGTTAACAAATGTAATAGTTTGTTTGGTTTTAAATCGCAAGAAACACTTTTATGTATAAATTCAAGAAATAGAAAAAGAGGAAGATGTATAGATGTATATTTCCATATGAAAATGACAACGCTATAGAGTGTTGGGTCTAATGAAATATATATTTATATGTGGATGCATATTGAAGGAAGGGTTGCATTGAAGGAGTCCTGTTCAATAAGACATAGGTGTGCAAGGAATAAGTGAAGGGCTCCTGCCTCATTGATTGCACATTATTCAGTGCAGAGCATTCTTCTGCTATGTACAAATAGAGAACATGGTGGAATTTCTTTCTTAATATTTTTAAAAATAGGAAATGTCACACACACACACACACACACACTTACAGCTGCAAAGTGAAGCGATCAGTTCAAGAAACAACAAAGTTAAGGTTCCCTACACCACCTGTCCTCCTTTTGTGTGTGCATTGCAATAAAATATTTTATTACATGATCACATACTGTTTTTTCTACAGGACCCCAGCTTCATTCAGGGTGTGTATGACTGAAAACGAGACAGGTTTGAAAAGTGAATTAATGCTTGTGTACGTGGCAAGTTAGTGTGCAGCAAGCCAGGGGGTGAATATACAGTTCTTTGGCTAGCTATGCGCTAATATCCCATATGGGGTGTACACTAGGATTTTCATTCTGCTGTGGCTGTGATCACATGGGATGTTAGTGCATAGAAAGCTGGTGTGCTGTAGATCATGTCCTGACTTGCAGAGCACTAACTCACTGTGTAGATGAGCTCTTAGCCTGGTGTCTCACTCCCTATAGTTATATGCTGTGCTATGGTGGCAGCACGGGTCTACTGAAAGCTGATGAACGATATTGCAGTTAAAGGAACTGGGCTGAGGCTATGAAATCTGGGTTCTATGGGTGCTATAGTATCTTGGGAAGGCACATGATCTCTCTGTGCCTTAGTTGTAAATCTGTAAAATAGGGTACTTCCTGAACTCTCAGGGATGATGTGAAGATAAAATCTTTATTATATTTGAGGTGCTTAGTTACTAAAATGAAGAAGGGCCATAGAAAAGAATGTAGAGAGAGAAGAATCCTTTATATTGGGCAGGGTTTGGTTGCCATCCAGTAAATGAGGCATGGGGCCACACACTGTACAATGATGGTTTAAGAAATGTTGAAATGCTGTTTCATCCACGAAGCCCTGTCTGTTTTGTGTACTGAACAAGGACAAGGGTCCAGCAGAAAAAGAGAGTATCATATAATACTGGGTCATAGTTTATGCACAAAGGTGCAATCTTAACTTTGAAATTTCCTAACTTCTGACTTTCACTTTGTGACCTTAACATTTAATGTAATGCAGAGATTTTTCTGGTATGGAATTATTAATTTGACTATGGTGATCTTTTTTTAATCGTAACAGTCTTACAATGTAAAATGGAATTTCTTTTTAATGAATTGATGGTTATAATTTTTGTTTTTAAACTGTAGTATGACTTGTGAGCAGCATTTGCATTCTGACTTTAAAATTGGCAGTTATTCAATTGTATCCTGTAATACTGTAATTATCTACTAGCAATGCAGTGGCTGAAAGCAATAACTCTTAAAAAAAAATCAGGTGATATTTGTTGATACAAGGGCATTTTACCGGAATTTTGGTCTTTTGTAGCTGGTGCAAATCATCATAAACACAACACACCTGGAACAAGCCTGTAAATACCTTGAGGATTTCATAACTAACATTACAAATATTTCCCAAGAGACTGTTCACACTGCAAGGCTGTATGGTCTTTCCACTTTTAAGGTATGTAATATGTCCACCATTTAAATTATGAAGTCTAAAAATCTTTGCATTAAAATCACCATACATTAACTGTAAAAAAGAAAAATAAATGAGGGCCCAGGGGGTTCTTACATGTTTTTACATTAACAGTTTCCTAAATGTTGAGAATTAAAGATAAATTATCAGTATTAAAAATGAACAGGTAAATGTAGTTTTTCTTTTATGGCATTTTAAACATTAATAGGACATGAAAATGTGTTTGTATGTACATCGAACCAGCAATCTCTTGCAGATAGTTCATGCCTTAGTCTTGAGGTAACTTGCGATTTTATTATTTACTGTATCATAAACTTTAATAGATTGTACTTCATATACTGCAAAATGTTTAGTTTCAGAACATATCAAACAAACAACGTTTACCTTTTTCTGCTGTACTTCATGATATATTTTCAAGCGTTCTTACTTAGTAATGTCAAAGAAACAGAATTTAAAAAGTGAAACTGTTGTAGTATAATTACATTTCAACCTGAGAATGAAAACGTGATTCTGATATTGCACTGCTAGAAAACACATTGTTTTGAAGGCTCTTAGGTAACAGCAAGACAGAATTCAGAACTTCACTTATGAAGTTTAGAAATGGTTTGTAAAGCAATAATAGTTATATATTTGTCTTTTGAGAATCAGGTTTTACTGAATTTTCATTTAAAATAAGAAATAGTATTCATTCACAATAATATATGCAAAAAATGTAATTATATCTGGCTCTATACCACTCTATTTTATTTATACCAATGTCTGTTGTCTAGTGTTAAAAGGTTTGAGTCAATATAATTCAATGATTAATACTATTCTAAGTGGGGGGCAGAAGGCGGAAAAACTGTGTTGGGGGGAGCTATGGGCGGGAAACAATTGTTGATTCCTAAATTTTAATATTAGCTGATCATATGCATCTATCTGGCCTAATGGTTAATAAGATAGTAATCCTAGAAATTGTTTATTCATAGTGTAAATTGAGGACTGGCTTCCATATAGATGTCAATCTTGTAGCACACAAAAAGAGCTACATATAAGAAGGTTAATGAATCACAAATCTAGTCACAGCACAGATTTTCATTGCAGTTCATCAAGCTAAGGGTTTGTCTACACAGCAGCTGTGAGGGTGCTTCCCAGAACGGGTAGGCTGACATGCTAGCGTTAGTTGAGCTAGCACACGAAAAATAGCAATGTGGCTGCGGAGGGACGGGCGGTGGCAGAAGCTAGCCACCTAGAGGATTGGGCAGGATTGTACTTGAGCAGCTAGCCTGAGCTGCTGCCCATGCTGCCATAGTCACATTGCTATTTTTAGCATGCTACCTGGAGCAGAGCTAGCGTGTGTCTGTCTAACCATACTGGGAAGCACACTCCCAGCTGCTGTGTAGTTGTACCATTAGCCTGTTGTGTGGCATCATGGTTCTGAGCTGTTGCTTCTTCCATTGATTTTTGGCAAGGTAATTGTTCAGGAAGGGTTTAATGTAAGGGAATATTATGTTCGTCTGAGTGCTGGTTTCTAGTATGAGGTAAGCACAGTATTCTAGTCTAGACTATAGTTGTTATGGAGCAATCCTGAATCATATGTAAAATTGTTGTTTTGTTGTTATTTGTATTATGTTAGTGCCTAGAGGCCGCCAGTCAAGGATCATGGGTCCATTATCTGAGGCTCTGTACAGTCAAAAAAAAAGTCCCCGTCCAAAAGAATCTAGCCATATCCAAGCGACTCTGACAACTTTTATTCTCTATTAGAATACTCATTTTATATGTGGGAGCCCAGTAAATTCTGTAAATCTATCCATTATAGCTTCATGTGTCCATATCTCTTTATTTTTTGTACTTTAACACTCATAAATACGTTTTTGCCACAGTTTAATCTCTAAAATGTTCAACTAGACAAGAATTGCCAAGCCAGATTAGACCAGAGTTCTGTCTAGTCAGATATCTTGCCTCTGGCTGTGGCTACTACCTGACAAATACTTTCTGGAATGTAGGCGGTGGTCAATTTATTGCATGTTACTACAAAGTACATATATCAGCACATGAAAAACACTTTTCCACCTGCTTTAAAATACTACTTCACTTCCACTTGCATAACCTTAATTTAAAATTGCTACCTATACAAGGGATGCAATGGGTAAACCAAAATTTCAGGAATGTGGAAAGAGAACAGTCAGATCAGAATCTACAGAATGTCACCGTTATTATCTTATCATCTGCTAATGAAATATGCTGTGATTTTGACATCACAACTGTTGTGTACCGCATTACAATTTTGTATGTTCCAAGAGAGACATCTGTGACTCCAAATGGAAACCATTCCTAAATTTACACTGAATATGTGATTTCTGGGATCTATTTATTTATCTATTGCATACAAAAAAACTATGTTAAATTATTCAGAAAAAATATGCATGTGATTACGTAATTAAATCATGTATCATAATGCATGCACACAAGGGACGGGACTTGAATTAAGGTTGCATTATGGCATTTCATAACTTTTGACTGCTTGACCTTGCAACCTTAATAATGTTCTTTTAATGTAATCTTGTGTGTGTAATTTCCTAGATTTCTCAAAAAGCAAACTGAGAAAATAGAAATTCCATCATGTGAAACATATTGACACCCATGTTTCATTTTAGAACCTTTAGATCCTCTGCACAGATCACTGCTACCTGAGTTTATGGAGCAACTGGTGAAAGTAGACTGTTATTCTCAGCCCCTAGAGGGTTTCACAGTTATTTGTAGATGGTCAAGAAATAATGTTGAGACTCAGAAATCCTGGTTTCAATTCCAGATTGTTAAGAGGAATGTTCCCTAGTGGTTATAAGTCCTTCTGCCTCAGTCTATCCCCATCCTGTCTCTGTTCCCCTCTGCTTCTATCAATTCCACACACCAACTCCTATGTCTGTCTCTCTCTGCTCCTGTCCTCTTCTGACTCTCTGCTTCTATCCCCACCTTGTCTTTGCTCCTCACTACTCTGCATTCAAGTCAGGCTGCTTCCTCCTCCTCTTCACTGCTTCGGTGCAAGCAATGGATACATTGAAAGCACAGGAGACACTATTTCTGTTCTCATTTCTGGTGCTCTGTGCCACAGTAGCTCTCAGCTGCCAAGAGGAACAATTGCAGGGAAAGTCCTGCTCAGCCCCTATAGCCTTGGGATGGAGCATACATGTGCAGTCTGTTTGGCACATAGCAGCTGTGCAGGGATAAAGCATGCTCAGTGCAGATGGACTCTTCAGAGAATTTAGCTGCCAAACTCTCAACAAGCCTCTATTGATCATGTGTAACCTGAAACATTTTCAGAGGTTATAACTTGACCACAGGGTTGGCCTTACCATGAGGCGAACTGAGGTGGCTGCCTCAGGTGCCAGACAGTGTGTGTGTGGGGGGCCACTAGGACCCAGAGTGTAGAAAATTGTCTGCTGCTGGTGCATATGTATTCTCTCTGCTCTAGGTGCACAGAGATGGTGGAGGAAGGAGGGCACAAGAGACATAACAGGCACCAGAGACAATGCAGGAGAAAAGGTGAGAGGGAATAACAGAAAGCAGCAGGAGCTGCAGGGAGAGAGAGGAGGAAGAGCCTCTTATGTACCTCTCCAGCACCCCCAGGAGCCTGAACTGATTAACACCAGCTTCTCAGGGAGCTTCCTGTTTCCTGCTGCTTCCCTGAACCCACTTGAGGAGAACAGGCAGTCAACTGAAGTAGTAGGAGCCAGTTAGGCCCTTAAGACACTGATAGCTTCCCTCACTCAGGCCCTGCTACCAGCCTGCTTATTTGTCCCCTTCAACTGAGTGTTGAGAGCCACTATAGCTGGCACAGAACAGCAGTCATGAGGGGCAGCATTCAGAAAAAGAAAGAAAGCAAAGGAAGCTTTTCTATCTAAGCAGGAAGGAGCTCTCCTGAGATACATAGACACAAATGTTCACGGTGAGTCTTCCAGCCCCAGTGAGGATGTGAGTGGTGAGGAGATGTCTGATCTTCCAGTTAGTCAGAATGCAGGTGACCTGGCAGCTACTGCAGCATCCATATCTCCATCTCAAATGGATGTAACCATGCACATTCCTGAAGAAAAGTGTAGATCAGAGAAGAGTGTAGTGGAGGCGCAAGAAACAGCCGCTGCTGAGTTTAGTTCCTTAAGTCTAGATGATCCAGGACTGTGGACCCACTTGAGCAGTAGCCTGAGGGACTTCCTTGTACTGCATGGACCACAGCAAGTGAAAAACTTCATGTTCCCCAAAGAAAATGAAAATAGAAGTTTCCATCCAACACATTACTGGCGTGACATCCCCAGTGGTGACAAAGTGGAGAGGCCATGGTTTATGTACTCAAAAACCCAGAATGCTGCCTAGTGTTTTTGTTGCGGTCTAATAATGTTCCAGCCACACTGGGTTCTACAGGAACAAAGGACTGGAAAAGTCTGGCATGCCGTGAGAAGGCAGCAAATCACCAGAGAGCATTACGTAGGTGGAAAGAGCTTGAGATGAGACTAAGGTTAAAGGCCACCATAGATGATCAGCATCAAGAGAAGATTACATCAGAGTCTCTTTACTGGCAAAATGTTCTGAAAAGACTCATTGCCATTGTGAGAATGCTTGCTACCCAAAACCTAGCACTGCATGGCACTTCAGATCAGCTGTATGTGCCAAATGATGGAAACTTCCTTAAAATTGTGGAGCTGATGGCTGAGTTTGATGCTGTACTCCAGGAGCATCTCAGAAGAGTCACCACCCAAGACATGTATACACACCACTACCTTGGAAAAACAATTCAAAATGAGATCATACAGTTACTGGCAACGAAAGTCAAACAGAAGATTGTGGCAGATCTGAAGTCAGCAAGATATTACTCTGTTATTCTGGACTGCACACCTGACATCAGTCATACGGAACAAATGAATTTAATGGTGTGTATTGTAACAACAACAGAACCTAGTGAAAATGTCCCTGCAATGGTGACGGTCAGAGAGTATTTTCTAGAATTTATTGACATTGATGATACTACAGGAGCTGGTATGACAAATGTGCTTCTTAAAAAGCTGGAAGATACGGGAATTGCGATAGCTGACATGAGAGATCAGGGCTATGATAATGGTACCAACATGGAGAAAAGAACAGAGGAGTGCAGACATTGATCCAAGAGTTAAACCCTCAAGCATTTTTTGTCCCATGCAGTTCTCATTCATTGAACTTGGTGGTCAGTGATGCAGCATCAGCTTCTAGTGAGGCTGCTGAATTTTTTAATGTAATTCAAAGCATCTATGTATTTTTCTCTGCATCAACTCATCGATGGCAAATTTTGAAGCAACATCTGCGAACATCCTCTCTCACACTGAAACCACTGAGTGCCACACGATGGGAAAGTCGAGTGGAGGCGATAAAGCCTATCAAACACCAAATTGGGAAGATAGATGATGCCATAGTTGCCATTATGGAGGATAATGCTATGACAAGAACTGTTCGTGGGAGAACAGTGGCAGAGACAAATGGAATCATGATACATAACTTCAAATGTCTGTGTGTCTTAGTGTTGTGGCATGACATGAAATAAATGTTGTAAGCAAGAGACTCCAAGGTGTTGACCTTGATATATCTGAAGCAATGGAACAACTGGACAAAGCAAAGTCAGACCTACAGTCTTACTGGTCAGATGAGGGATTTCAAAACAGTCTGAAGAGTGCACAGAAGTTAGCAGAGGAACTTCACACTGAAGCTATTTTCCCACCCATTCAAGAATACAGGAGTCACCGAAGAAGAAGACATTTTGATTACCAGGCATGGGATAATCCCATAAGAGACCCCAAACAACAATTCAAAGTTGAATTCTTTAACCAGGTGCTAGATTGTGCAATACAGTCAGTTGAAGAACGTTTCATGCAGCTCAAGGAACACAGCAGTATATTTGGAATGTTGTATGATATTCCAAAACTCCTCACTATAACTGAAGACGACCTACACCAGCAATGCAGGGCACTAGAGACAGTGTTGACACATGATGACATGCATGATATTGATGCGGGTGATTTAGGTGATGAACTGAAAGCTCTTTCAAGATACATTTCAGCAGGATCAACTCCAAAGGCTGTTCTGGAATTTATGTGCACAAATAAGTTGACCATCCTCTTTCCAAATGCTTTTGTTGCTCTGCGCATACTTCTAACACTTCCTATAACAGTTGCCAGTGGAGAATGCAGCTTCTCCAAGCTGAAGTTAATAAAAACACATTTACACTCCACAATGACACAGGAGAAGCTGGTCGGCCTTGCAACCATCTCAATAGAGCATGAGCTGGCCCAGACTGTGGACCTTCAGGAACCAGTTCAAATCTTTGCAACCAAGAAGGCACAGAAAGCACCACTTTGATTATTCAAACAGATAAAAATGTCAGTGTTTACTATGCAGACAAGAAAAGTTACATTTGCTGTTCAGGTGTTTGAATGTTAAGTGTTACTTAACATTTTTGAACAAGACATTTTAAGTTGTTAGTTCTCCTTTACTGGGGTAGGTAGCAGAGCAGTACCATGAGACGAGTAGAACAGGAAGAAGGCAGAATTGAGACCTTTCAAAGTTTTGGCCCAAGCGAGGGGGCATGGGAGTGTCATTTGAGCTCCCCGCCTCAGGTGCCAAAATGTTGTGGCCCAGCCTTGCTTGACCAGATTTGAGCTGATTTGCATCAGCACTGCAGAAGACAGATCCCTGACACTAGAATAATTCCCCTCCTTGCCATATTGGCAGTTGTCAAGTCCCTGCTTCTCAATGAAACAGTTGTAAAAATATGTAAGATGGGCAAAACAGCCTATTTTCTCCTTTTCTATTTCTCAGAAATGGCTGGATCGTTTTAGCTGAAATGCTCTGATAAAGTTCAACCTGAGGCATACACTCAGCATGGAAAATTTCATCTTCAGCTGTTACTTTGACAAAGTTATAAATAACTAGAAAAAAGATCATGTAATGGGAACATGTTATATTCTCTGCCTCTCTTTAGGTACTTAAATAGCCTTCATCAGCATAGTAGCAGACCACCTCACAGTTAATGAATTTATCTTCACCCCAGAGAGGTAGGAAAGTACTATTATGTCCATTTTCCAGGTGGGGGACTGAGGCACAGACGCTAAGTGACCTGTCCATTGTCACACAGGATGTCTATGGTACAGTGGAAATTAAACCCTGGTCTCTGGATTCCAAGTCCACAACCTTAATCACAAAGCCATCCATCCTCCTCAGTCGTAAGTCAGATAGGTGCATGTGGTTAACTCCAAACCTAGCCATAGCAATTAAATCTTTAAAGACAACTTATGTGAGGAAGCTCCATTCTAGCCAAGTAATTCAAAATGTCCATGACTAAGAAAAATTACACGAGATTCTGGTCCCTGCTTGGTCTGTATTACACTATAGTGACACAAATAAGCCAGAAAGATAGCTCAACTGGCCACCTGGAGATTCCTCCTGAGTAAGAGGAATTTCCATATGACATAGAGCCAGTGTCGTGGCACTATGCTGTAAACTTTTCTGGCCCTGACACAGGGGGCATTTTCAGAGGAAAGGGGACTTTGTGCTCCAATGGTCTCTGGCTGCCAGAAGAGTCCCTTGGAATGTGGCAGCTGTACATAAAATAGAGCAGATTTTGGACTGAAAATCAGCTGAAATTACTTGATTTACCTACAGTGGTCAGGATCCTTACAAGGTCCAGGGGAAAGTTGACCCTAGGAATACAGCTGTTGGTTCTTCTCATAACAATACAGAAAACCAAAAATATATGCATGCATTACTCACATAATATACGGCGTCCTTGGAAATAGCTTAAAGGTGTCAAATACATAGGAGACATATGTTTATTGGTATTGGGGAGACAAATCAGGTTGTCACAATAATTTGATTAAGAAGTTGAATGAACACAACATAGGCTTAGAGATGCTATTTCAATATGATCAGTTGCCTTGTGATTTACAGTTTTAATATACAGGTAAAATAACATGCTCTACTGGATTTTAAAATGAAACAGTTCATCTAGACTATGTAGAAGTTATTAAGTGGACTTATGTTAATAATGAGCTTAGCCTTACAATGGTAAACATGTCAGGATATGAAAGTCATGTCTTTCTTGAGAATTACAGGATGCTATAAATTAAAATGTCATGCTTTGGATGTATGAGTAATAATCCCATTATAGGTCACCCCCAACAAACTGTATCTTTGTAGGTATTGATGGGTTCATGTTTGAAGAGAGACAAACTGGAAGATTGTTTATGCCAAATATTTTTGAGGTTACACCTACCCATTTCTCTGACTTGATCACGCATGTTGGCTGTTATTTTATATTTGTTTTCAATTTTTATTTATAGTTTGCTCATGACAAAAGAGGAGATAAAGTACAGTAATCACATTTAATGTATTTGAATATATATTAAAATTTACAAATGTCTGTTTGTTGACCAATCTTCCAAATTATAAAGGTCTTTTCTCTCTAGAACTTTAAAAAACCGAATAATATAAATCCATCGTAACACTGTGGAAGAAGCAGAGATCTCACCTACAGTCAGAGTTACAATTAAGAATAATGGAATGGAAAATCTTCATAGCTACTAATAGCCATCTAGTTAACTAGTTGTCAATTAAAGTTAAAATTACAATTATCCATGCTTTAAACATGGGATCATTTATCTTCTAATATCTTGAGACACTTGTATGGAAACTGTGATCTAATAGTTCAGAAGAAGTGAATTTAAAACTGCCCACGGGAAATCATTGAAGAATCCCCAAAACATTAGAAGTTCTCCTTTGAGAAATGCCTATATGGATTCCCACTCTTGAGGATAAGTGCACCTTTTTTGGATTAGCTCCTGGAGAAACTGAAAAAGGAAGCAAGGTCTATAGTAGCTGAGGTTCAGATGGAGTCCATACATTTTCTGCAAGCACCATACAGTGCCTGCTGTATTGTTGCCAGCTTAATGACCATGGCAGTTATGTACTGATCCTTTTGGATTTTTATGGCAGTTTTCTATGTCTATGAAGAGAAATGGAAAAGGTGGAGAGAGGTCCACAAGAGACATTTCTTTTCTCTGATTCTCTTTTGACAGCTTGTGTGATGGTAGAAAGAGCTGTGAAGTGAGAACTGTATCTGCACTATTCCTATCATGTTTTGATTCTTTGGCAACAGGTATAGTTCTGAAATCCAATACTTAATAATACTTGCCTAATAAGTTGTTGACTATTGAAGTAAAAGAGACTTCATTGGGTATAATTTTGAAAGTCATAAAGACTTTGGATGTTTCTCACATTTAGCCAGACCATAATTTGTAGAGTTTTATTCTGGAAAGTCATAGTGTGGTGATTCAATTTCCCTTGTTATGATATATATTTTGAATAAATATCTCCTTATTGTTTTGTACATCTGAGGGACTGTCTCCCAAAGCATAATAGGTTAACTTTATCAAAGGAGAACTCAAGGATGTTTTAAATTTTATGTATGAACAAATGTACTTCCAAACACATCCTAACCTAGAAAGTGTGTATGGTGAGTTCACATTCTCTCCAGCAAAGGCTGGGTTTGGTAATTACTGGTAATTATTAGGTAACTCTTAAGAAGTTGCAACTTGAATATTAGGTATTTAACTATTTATTTATATATATTTTGGTACACCCAAACAAAGGAACAGAATTTCTTAAATTAATCGACTATAAAGGATTAATCCTGTTGAGTAGTTCTGTTTTGTACCTAGATGCAAGACTAAACCTATCCGATTCTAATATCACCTCTGGCACAGATGTTAAAGTATGGGTGAGGTACAATGAGATATCATTGTAGAGCAGTGCATTTATGTTCTATATTTTCCACCTGGAGGCCTGCAATTTTCCCATTAGCTCACATTTGTTCTGCTCGGGGTTTTGAAAGTAGAGTAAAGAGCAAAGGTGAAGAGGGCTCCCATTCAGTGTGGCCTTGCCAATTTTGTCTCCCATGTGAGTGCGCACATATATATGTCTATAGATATATATTATATTGGTTATGGATATAGATTCCTCCTTCCAAGTATTTAAATTATCCACTCAATCCAACCAAGGGCTTTCCATAAATCAAGAGATAAAAAAATTATCCAGGTGCTTTAATCTGGCCAGGTGAATACAGTTTAATGTTCACCTCAAATTGTCTGCTGATTTCATTCTTGCAATAAACCCTATTTAACTTTTCTGTGAATCTCTCAAGCTTTATTAGAACCCATCACAGAAATTTTGTGTCTGTATTTAGTGAGGATATTGGATAAGCATGCTAATCCATTACATTTTGTCCTTCAGTTTTGTTAGTTTATTCCACGCTGTGTGTTAATTCCTCTATTTTTCTTATTTCTTTGTAGCTTCTTCCTATATTTCAACAATTCTTCTCTGTGAATGCCTTATAAAAAGAGATGCCACTTGGCCATGGGCATATTCTAGTTTGTATGGATATATTCGTTCATCAAATTTGTATTTGTTTTTGCTGCAGTTAATTTGGGCACAAAACGTTTATCCAAATAATTCTGTATCAGAGCAGTTCATTTTGTATATTGTGGGTTTCCTCCCATACATTAACAAGGTGCAAGTCAACTAAGCTTTTAGGAACTCTTATTTTGTTACACATCTCCCTCTCCCTCATCCTATACAGGAATGTCCTTACTTTAAGAATTGTGGATGCATGTTTTAGAAAGAATGGAGGTAAAACACTGTTATTCAAAATCAGTGTAAAGACAAAATGCCACCTATTTCTATCTCAGTTTTCTCTGCCTCCTTTGTCCTGGAATAATTGAGTGCAACCTCAGACCACAATATTTTGATCTAATTCTTTTTCTAAACTTTTCTTACAACTTTTGTATAGAAGAGAGACAAGAAGACAAGAAAGAAGAAAATAGGAAATATGGATACTGGTAAAAGGAGGGAGTGGACTCTTTTGCTTCAGATGCTCACAGATAAGGGTCTCCAGTCATTCAAGAAAATATTCTTCAAGGAACTAGCTGAAAAATTCACCATCTTCATAAGTTCCCTTGGAGTTCTCTGACCTGGGATGTGCCCAGAGTAAAGCAGTCTCCTTGAAGTAATAAGTGTTGTTCTTAAGGCTCAGTTTAATCTCCCTGAAACACTGCCTAGCTTTTCTGCCTGCTCATCCAGCTTGCCATACAACTTAAGAGCTGTTCATCCATTTGTGTCCCTCTTGAGTCCTGGCTGCCATCACAGCTGCCATGGTTCCATTTTTGTTTTCTAGACACTCTGGGCCTCTGCACTTACAGTGTGATCTTTCCCTCACTTCTGCTGTTACAGGCTGGTTTCTTCCTAACATGAACACTTGTTGCGTTACGTCTTGTGCAGTACTGCCAAAGAAAAGAACTTCATGCTGGTTAGTTCCACCTGTGAATCACACTCAGAGTCCTTTCCTCTTCTTCCAGATTCATTTCGCGGTCCTTTCCTCCTTACCTCACATATCCCAACTTAGAGACCATCTGGCTTCACTTCTGACTTGATGTTGCAACTAACACTTCCTATATGACTGTCTTTATGACTAATTTTGCCTACAAGGACTCTCACTGGCTGGTGACTGCTCTCGTAACCAAATTGTCCACTGGTTCATTCTCTCTCTCTGTCTCCAGAGTCCATGACCAGGTTGTTTGCAGACTGGGAACTTCCACTCCTCCCCAGACCCAAAGCAGTGTGGATGCTGTTTCCTGCCTAAAGGAACCTTCTCTTCTTCCTTTTGATGGCTGTAGATAAGATCTTCTATCACTAAAGAAAATTCTGTCCCACTGCTGCTGCTAAGAAAGCAGTCTGCCTTAGCAGCTCCAATATGCCCTCGTAGCCTACAGCTTTCTCTTTTCACTGGAAATGCTATGCCTGTAGAGACAGAGTATTTTAGGAGCTCTTCTTCCCTAGGAGATTGAAGGTTGGCACACAGCTGCCCTATTCTTGCCCCTTCTCAGCACCCTTTCTCCTATTTGGTGAGGTGCTAGGCAGGCATCTCTTCCCCTATTCAATGATAAGAGACTACTTTAAACTAACTCTTAATCTCAGATAATTTATAACCACCTACTTAGGGCTCCCAAGTATGTTAGGAATGACTGAACTTAAATTATCAAGGAATTATTTTGTGGCAAAAATTGGGGTTTTCTGTCCACAGTCTCTGGTAAGAGATGACCCTGGACAGCTTCTAAGGTGGTTCCTCTTCTATGGCATAGAGTCTCTTCTTTCATTTGTTTGGTCCAGTTCTCACAGTGGTGTCAGCTTTCTGGGAAAGTCAGTCTTCTCTTTAGCCACAGTAGTTAACTACAATGCCTTGTTTAGTCTTGCTTTAGTAAGGAATTCTATAGAAATATCACTTAACTTAAATATGTATGTGTTAGGTTCCTTCAGTTCTGCACTTTGGAATTTCTTGATTCTTGAGGTCTATGTGATTTCCCTCACTGTTCTATTTTTGGGCTCACAGTCTTGGGAACTTGAACATATAAACTCTTCCTCGCTCAGTTCAGAATTATCAGCTGTTAAAGTGCTCTCCTTGGGATGGTTCCCCTTCCAAAATTTCTTAGGCTGAACTGATCATGTTAAACTACATCATACCAGCCATTTTTTCTATTCTGCTTTCTCCTGACCATGTTTCTCATTCAAAATTAATTAGCTCAGCCAAACCCTCTTTACAGTGTCAAGCAAGCAAGAGAAGGCTTTTAACCTTCAGGAACATATTCACCTAGTGCATATGGGATGATGCCTCTTTTCTCTGTATCTGAGGTCTGGCTAGCTCTTTGACAGAGAAGGCTGATTACAGTGCCCTGTTATTATTTTTTAAATTTGGTCTCTCTAATTAACCAGTTCACTTAGTCACGTTGGAGCAAAACAGGGATGGAATATTTGGCAGCTCCACAAGAGAATCCTTCCTAAGTTTTAATGTTTGCTGAATTTGCATAACATAAAGATGTCATCTTAATGTTTATTGTATGATGGGGAAGAGAAAACCTAAAACAAGGGGAAATTGTTTATGAAAAAATTCTGTTAGTCTTAGTCTTCCTCTTCCTATCCTAGATCTCTATCACCTCTAGTCAGGGATTGCTTCTCAAGTTGTGGTATCTCTTTCAATATTATATTTCTCCGTTTTCCTGCTCTGAAAGTCTTTTGGCTGAACTTAGAATTAGGATGGTTATGTTAGTAACACTTGTGATTGACAGTTTTTGACTGTTTTCTGGTGGGCGGAGCCTTTGCATTCAATGTAAGGACTTTGTCATGGTCGCTCACTTTCCCTGTCCTTCAGTAATGCGGTGTTGTAGCCATGTTGGTCCCAGGATATTAAAGAGACAAGGTGGGTGAGGTGATATCTTTTATTGGACCAACTTCTGTTAGTGAGAGAGACAAGCTTTCAAGCTGTAGGGTTCTGTGTAAGCTTGGAAGCTTGTCTCTCTCACCCACAAAAGTTGATCCAATAAAAGATATTATCTCATCCATCTTATCTCTAGAATTTAAGTCATTAATTTTCCTTATTTTTCTTAACTTTAGTCTTTATCAATTATCTTTTTTCTTGTCCATATCATGGTCAGGTGCCAGTTTATTAAGTACTCTCACTTATACTGTTTCTGGGGTGTACTGTGCACAGTAACTTCAAGGAACACTTATTTATGTGTGCCATCAGAACCTTTTCATTTGGGATTTAGACAACAACAATATGACTTCTTGTGTATGGAGCTAGATATACTTCATTTAATTATCTAGGTGTTCATACTGTGCCTGTCACTGTGGTATCTAAAGCACCAGAAAAAAGATCATAGAATTAACTATAAGCACAGACAGCAAGGTTATAAGATACCCTGTATGGTTTCTCTCCTCCTCGGCATGACATAAAAGTATTATTTTTCCCCCCAGGGAACCACATTTTAATATAACATGCTTCATTTGTACTGGAAAATCCTTTTTTGATTAATCCCTTTTTCTTTTTATGAAAAACTGCATACACCTTACCAACTCGGCCATTCTGCAATTTGGTATGTACCATTATTATTAAGTACATCTCTTGGAGGCAAATTATATCAGATCCCATACATTTTAAGTGATGAAGAATATCCTTTTCTTATCGATCCCACTTATATTCCATAAGATCAGTTTATAAATGTCTCTACCCTATGTGTTAAATTTTTCAAAATAGAAATCTCTTCACTGCAGAGGATGTGAAGGAGATTCCCATACCTGACTCATCCTTTTTAGGCAAAAAAATCTGAGGAACTGTCCCAGATGGAGGTGTCAGGAAGGAGTTTTGAAACAAATTGATAAATTAAACTGTAAAAAGTCACCAGGACCAAATGGTATTCATCCAAGAGTTCTGAAATTGCAGAACTACTAACTGTGGTATGTATCCTGGTGCTTAAATCAGCCTCTGTACCAGGTGACTGACAGATAGCTAATGTGATGCTGATTTATAAAAAAAGCTCCAGGGGCGATCGTGGCAATTACAGGCCAGTAAACCTGACTTTAGTATCAGGCAAATTGGTTTAAACTATAGTAAAGAACAGAATTCTCAGACACATAGATGAACATAATTTGTTGGGGCAGAGTCAACATAGCTTTTGTAAATGGAAATCATGCCTCACCAATCTATTAGAATTATTTGAGGGAGACAACAAACATGTGGACAAGGGTAATCCAGTGGATATAGTGTACTTGGACTTTCAGAAAGCCTTTGACATGGTCCCACACCAAAGACTCTGAAGCAAAATAAGGACTCAAAGAATAAGAGGGAAGGTCCTCTCATGGAGCAGTAACTGGTTAAAAGATAGTAAACAAAGGGTAGGAATAACTGGCCAACTTTCACAGAGGAGAGAGGTAAAGATTGAGGTCCCTCAAGGTTCTATACTGGGACCTGTGCTGTTCAACATGTTCATAAATTATGTGGAAAATGGGTAAACAGTGAGGTGGCAAAGTTGGACGACAATACAAAATTACTCAAGATAGGTAAGCCCAAAGCAAACTGCAAAGAATTATAGAGATCTCACAAAACTGGGTGACTGGGCAAGAAAATGGCAGATGAAATTCAATGGTGAGAAATGCAAAGTAACGCACATTGGAAAACATAATCCCAACTATACATACAAAATGATGGGGTCTAAAATAGCTGTTCCCCACTCAAAAAAGAAATCTTGGACTCAATGTGGATAGTTCTTGGAAAATGTCCGCTCAATGTACAGTGGCAGTAAAATAATCTAGCAGAATTTTAGAAACAGTTAGGAAAGGAACAGATAAGGCAGAAAATATCATAATTTCACTATGTATGCCCACATCTCGAGTGCTGCATGCAGTTCTGGTGGCCCCATCTCAAAAAAGATATATTTGAATTGGAAAAAGTACAGTGAAGGGCAACAAAAATGATTAGGGATATGGAACAGTTTCCAAATGAGGAGTCTGGAACTGTTCAGCTTGGAAAAGAGATGACTGGGGGGTATATGATAGAGGTCTATAAAATCATGAATGGTGTGGAGAAAGTGAATAAGGAAGTATTACTTACTCCTTCACATAACGCAAGAATCAGGGGTCCCCCAATTAAATTAATAGGCAGTAGGTTTAAAACAAACATAGGGAAGTACTTCACACAACATACAGTCAATCTGTGGAACTCATTGCCAGAAGATGTTGTGAAGGCCAAAAGTATAATTGGGTTCAAAAATGAATTATAAAAGTTTATGGAGGGTAGGTCAATCAATGGCTATTAGCCAAGATGGTCAGGGACACAACCCCATGCTCTGGGTGTCTCTAAACCTGTGACTGCCAGAAGCTGGGACCGGACGACAGGGGATGAATCAATTGATAAATTACCCTGTTCTCTTCACTCTCTCTGAAACATCTGTAACTGGCCTGTTGGAAGACAGGATACTGAGCTAGATGGACCATTGGTCTGACCCAGAATGGCCATTCTTATGTTCTTAAATTTTATTCCATTTTTAACCTTTGAGAGGTTTGCCTATTTTCCCCCATGATATCACTTTAATATATATCTTATTTAATTTTATTAGACAGTGTTTCATTCAGACACTAGGTGAGTGGTTCAGTCTGGTTTAGACAAGATAGAGATATAAAGCTGGGTGTCATCAGCATATTGAAGCCTATGTCCCCCCACTAACGGGTTGTCTACACTTAGAAGTTAATTCAGTTTAAGGTAGGGTGTAAATTTAAAATTATTCCTAATTAACTCCCTATGTGGACGCTCTTATTCTGGAATAAGAGTGCTTTGTTTCAGATTATTATAATCCAGTAGATTAAAGTAATTCAGAATAAAGCACTCTTATTCCAGAATACGGCATCCACACAGGGAGTTAATCAGGAGCTATTTCAGAATAACTCCCCATGTAGGCAGACATGGTGATAAAATGTATATTGTAGGATTCCATTTTATCACCATGTCTGCCTACATGGGAGTATCCATAGTATGGAGTATCACATGTATATTGTAGGATTCCATGTGATACTCCATACTATGGAAGAGTTGTCCCTAGGAGCCTCTCACAAAGAAAGGAGCAGAGTCATTGAAGAAATCAGCCCTTCCCATCCAACTCACTGATTTGATGGTGGGTAGGAGTTTTGGGAGCTCCCAGAAGTCCCTTGTTAAAATTCTGTTACCAAATGAAAAGGAGAGTTGAGGTGATTTTGCCCCATTACTAAACACTGGTAAGCCATGTCTGTTTGATTTAGCCCGTGGGATCACAGTAGTACTTCTGAAAACTAAACTTTTGCTTTTGGAGTGGACCGCATTACCCCAAAACGTTGGTGTGTTCAATATTTTTCCTGGGTGAGAATATGGAGCCCTTTGTTATTAAAATATTGGCAGTACACTATTGGTATTGTAACTTTATAACTAAAGCAAAATAGGTGGGTGTAATCAAAATCTGTCTACAAAGGACAAAAAGGGGGACGGGTGCTGTCACTGTTTAAATAGACCTGTGCCAGCTGTTAGACCTAGTTAGCAGGTGGTAAGGTACAACCAATCCCTTAGTGTCTGCTTTTTTTCAAACCATCAATCACACTAGGGTCAGGAAGCTCACTCCTGCAGGAGTTAATGTACAGTTCTTGTTATTACAGATTGTTATGAATTAAATAAAAAGATCAAGTAAAGGTTTATCATTAACTGATGTTTTTACAGTCCTAGCAATCTACAAAATAGTAAATGCCAATATAATACTTTGACATTTTAACAAGTTGCTAGACTCTTAAATGTCAAATTAGGAGAGCTGTTTGATGCTTTTATAGGTTGCTTTGATCATAAAATGCCATTTTAGGATAATCTTTTATTTGACATTTTTACACATTCAGTAAATGCTTTTCCTCCGTTAAAAGTTCCCCAAGGAAACTCGAGGCAAAGAACTGTAAATGAAAGAGAAATTAAGATTCTCAGTTCATATACTTTGTATTCTAATGATTAAGAATAAGGGAATTATGCCAGGAATAAGATAGTAAATTTAGTTGCATGTCAGTTGATTTATATAATCTGACAATTTAATACCTATGTAAATACATGTGTACATTTACCTGCGTTGTTGTTACTTGTTTTCGTTAGGTTTTTTTTCCCTACACCTGAATAGCCCATATAAGTTTTGGGCAAAATTGTATGTCACGTTGTTCAATGTCATGTTGTGATACAACAAAAGACCGTATTGGCATGTCCTAAAATAGGGCCTAATCCTGTTTCTTTTTAAATCAGTGGGAGTTTTGCTGCCAACTTGAATATTGGTTTGTCTGACTTGACCAATCTGGGCCTGAATGGAGGAAGAGTAAATACTTAATGACTACAAGCAAGAGGGTAGAATTAAGAATGCCATAGAATATTTAATTACGAATTTCCTGATATGTTAAAGAGTTAAATCATAAATCAAATTATTTTTTTCATGGAAACAGTGAGATTCTATCAGTATTTTTGTTGTAATGAAAATCTACATATGTACAAGTTAAAGCTTCTTTCTCTTTCACCCTGGAGCATCTTTGCAGACACGAGGAACAGTATAGAGTCGTCATTCATTCCTGTCCATGGTTTGTTCCTCCATTAACCCCAGCCTGGTCATGTCCCTGCGTATGATGTCCCACCATCTAGTCAGTGGTTGGCCTCTAGGTTGAACTGACCTTGGCTGTGCTTGCATTATTTACTTTGGCATCCTGTTATCTGCTTATCTTCGGCAGTGTCCCCACCCCTGTAATCTTTTCAATTGTAACCAATCGTGTACCCTGATTTCACATCCTACTCTCCTTCTAACTTTACATTTGTCTTAAAATCATTCCACTTTACATCCACCATCTTTCAAAGAACTCTTCATCTCCTCTACCTCCAGCCTTCTCATGTCTGTTTCATTTAATGCAGCTGCTTCCAGACCACAGAGTAATACTGTTAGTATGCTGGTTTGATAAATTTTCACTTTAGTACCAAATATAATGTTTGTACCAGTCCATAATTTCATCCATTTCTGTGCAGCACTTGTAGCTAAAGCACATTTCCTTGTAACCTCATCCTTGATGGAACTGTCCTCACTAATCAAGTGTCATAGGTATTCACAAGATTCTATTTGTTCTATGATGTAGCTTCTGCACTTTATCTATTGTCCCTTTTCCAAGATGCAACCACTTTGTCATTTTGGCATTTATAGTAAGTTGAAGTTGACTACACCAGTTTTCCAAGAGAGTGAAGAGTATCATCATCAATGCAAACATGTCTGCCAGTTGTGCAAGGTCATCTGCACAAGTTAAGGAGCTTAACTCTCGATCAGAGGTGGGCATGTGGCCTATCAGGGTAATTCACTGGGGGGCCGCGAGACAGTTTGTTTACATCGACCGTCCGCAGGCATGGCCGCCCGCAGCTCCCAGTGGCCGCAGTGCACTGTTCCCGGCCAATGGGAGCTGCAGGAAGTGGTGCAGGCCGCAGGGAACAGTGCACTGTGGCCACTGGGAGCCGCGGGGAGCCCTGCCTGCGGACGGTCAATGTAAACAAACTGTCTCGTGGCCTGCCAGTGGATTACCTTGACGGGCCACAGATTGCCCACTACTGCTCTGGATTATCCAGTGTCACACCCTCCAACTTGTCTAATGCTCTTAATGTCCAGTTTAATAACATGATGAAACATGACTGATTCCGTGGCCTCTTCTCTTACACCAAACTTTGATTTGAACCAGTTGCTTTAGTTCCCACCAATTCTTATGGCATTGCAGGAATCTTTGTACTTAGGTTTTATAACGGCAATTCTTTTATCTGGAACTCCATATGATTTTGCTGTTTTCCATAATGCTTCCCTTCAAACTGAATCAAATGCCTTTGTAAAGTCAATGAAAACAGCAATTTCCATTTCTTTAATTTCCATTTTTGCTTTTTTTTCATCAACTAAGGCCAGGTCTGAAACCGCACTGTTTCTCACTTACTTTTTCCTGTAAAATTGTTCTTACTCTGTTGACAATTACTTTCATCATGATTTTTTCGGAACCCAACCATAAGCTTATACCTCTATAATTATTGTATCGATAGGATCTCCTTTCTTCATGATCGGTACAGTTATTATTTTTAGACAGTCATCTGGTACCTCCTGTTACTCCCATACCTTCTTTATGGTTTTCTAGTACTTTGATATCATTGTCCTGCCAGTTTTTAGCAGCTCAGCTATTTTATTGTCTGTTCCTGCAGTAGCAAGTTAGAGCAGCCTTACTAAATTCTACTTGCCCATTCGTCTGGCACAAATATATTTATTTATAATTTAGAGGCAAGTAAATATAATTACAATGTTCCCTAATTTCAGAGTAACACATTTTTGGCTCCTGCTGGAGCTAGTCTCACTATGATGTGAGAATGTCCAACTTTAATTCAGTTTTCAGATTACTCAGGAAGAAAAACTCTCAGGCTGTCTTCCCCACTTTCTTGCCTTTTGGGAAAAAGCAGCCAATCACAGCTACAGCAGTAGACAGATAGAGTTCTCTTCCCATCCCCTCAGGAGGGGGAAGAAGAAGCAGCAGACACCATTCTACAAGAAGGGAAAGAAGAGGGGAGAGCAGAAAAAGCCCAGTAGCCCAAAGCAGCTCTCTGCGCCTCCCCTACTATGAACAATATATCAGTTCCCCTGTATCCTCCATCTTCCATCTCCCCTCTCCTGCCCTCTAATATTATAACCCCAGGTCTGGGAAGTAAGAGAAGACTAATCCCTTGGAGCTGCCTTCCCCTCCCCCCACCAGGTATAAGAGAGTGGGTAGGCATGAAGAACCTGTGAGCTACTCCCCCCTAGGCCCACGAGAGAGGGAATAAAAATCCCCAGGGAGCTTTCCCTCCCCCCAGGCCTGGTAAGGGGTATGGTACCTCTAAAGTTGCAGGAGGAATCTAGTTGAGCTGGGAGGAAAGGGCACGTGTGAGGTTGGGTGGCAAAATTATGCAAAATTGTGTGGCTCTGTGGGTGGAGTTAACGTGGAAGCTGGGGCACCAAACTGATGTAGTCTGCCAGAAGGTGCATCGTTCCAGGGATGGCACAAATACCTCTCTCCAAAAAGGAGGCAAACAGCCTCCCCTTAAGGCTCACTCCTCTAAAAGTTTGAAGGTGAAATCCCAACCGATGTGCTCACGCTGAAATCCAAGATGGCACTGACTGTCTTTTTCCCATACCAAGGACCATGCTGTCTCTGGTACCAACAGCAAGGCACCAATCTTGGCCTCATCCATTTTGGCACGAAGGCCCATTACTGTGGTAACACCTGAGACCCTGCCTATGGTCATCCATGGGATTTGCATTTTGGAGTAGAGAGACCTTTCTGAGGGATCGGCACTAGAATCACTTGTCATCGAGAGGCTACAGGATGTTATTGCCAAACCACCCTTCAGTGCTGATTGCAAGACCGGGCAGGGCATGCCTGACAGAACTGCCCCACCATTGGAAGACATGTATTCATTTTCTCTTCCTCAGAAGAACATAGCAAGATTTCCTTCCCTGAGCATAGCCCCCAATCCCTGTGGCGGCACAATGTGTGTTTTGCAGAAAGTAGTGGGAAGACTCCTTGAGGGTTACCAGGGCCATTTGTTGTATTTGAACTGGTGAAGGGACAACTCACATCCTCTTACACATCTCCAAGCAAATAGGCGACTGCTTGTTAGTCACAAAGAGTGGAATCTGTGTGAAGAATAACTAAAAGAAAGAACAGTTATGTACCGTGCAGTGACTACGTATATTTTTTTGAGATGTGCGTGCAGATTCCGCAACCTGCCTTCCATCCCTGCTAATCAGAGACTGCTCTTATGGGATTTTAATTGGCAAAGGCAATTGAGGCCTCTCCACTCTATGCCCTTGGCTTTGTGGGGTGAGAGGTAACTCAGGGCACAAGCATGGCCCTATTGGACACTGCTATTCAAAAAGAATCCGATCTTGCCTACATGGGGTGCATGTGCACCAAGAGTAGAATCTGTGTGGACAACATATCTCAAAGAACCCCACCCATACACCTGAGATGTATCAGAAGTTCAGATGCTATGTGGGACGTGACCTGTTCTGGGATTTATCTTATATATTTAACTGACTCCTATTAGCATAGTATCTGAGCACCTCATAATCTTTAATATATCCATCATTACAATGCCCCTGTGAAGTAAGAAATTGCTGTTATCTCCCCCCCAAATTGATATTGCTGAGGACAGATTGATAATGGGTGGTGTTCTGAAACCTGGTGTGTTATACTGTCATTTATGAAGAGGAAACGCATATTCATATAATGTGCATTTTTTATTATTTAGAGTGTATATTGTTAATGTAAAAACTTGTGAATCCTGGCTGTTCAACTATAACAGATATGATAATTAGTTTTCTTTGTAAATGTGGGCAAATAAATTTGTTCCTGGTCCGTTAAATTTTCATTATAGTTTTCCAAAACGGAGTTAAAGATTTTCACTGGAAAGAAGAGGAGACTGACTGATTTTTGATTCTGTCTCCAAGTCTCCTGGATGAGTCTGAGGAATACTGATGTTGCTCTCCAGTGAGATTCGTTTATCAACATCTTTATAGTACACGTAACCATAGTATCTGAAAAACTATATTCAGGATGGCACTATGTTGATCGTCTTAAAAAAAAAAATTACAAAACCAAGGATTTAATTAAGTTGCCACTGGCAACGTTGTGCTTTCAAGCCACAAGTTACAGCATGGATTTAAAAACTAGTCAATGTTTTACTTGATTCCCAAAAAGCCATATGCTCCGTTAAATGACACTTCTATCAGTGGAGTTATATCAATTTTAATAAAGTTTTGAGTGGTGATTATGCAGTATTTTTTTTTTTTTCAGGATGCAAGACATGCAGCAGAAGGAGAAATATACACCAAACTGAATCAAAAAATTGATGAATTTATTCAGCTTGCTGACTATGATTGGACAATGTCTGAGCCTGCTGGAAGAGCCAGTGGATATTTAATGGACCTTATTAATTTCTTAAGAAGCACATTTCAAGTTTTTACTCACTTGCCTGTAAGTATACAAAATAGGCTTTGTTTTCAGATTATTGGAGTCCTATTTTCTATACATTGTAACTTCTGATTTTTGGAAGAAAATAGCTTTTAAGTAAATAATTTAGGGTGATAGACATGATTTCAGATTGCTTATGTACTAACTGATGCATTATTCAGTTTAGCATTATGTATATTATGATTAACGAAATTATAAAATATTTGTGAAAGATTTTACTTTCAAAGAACAAAATAAAATGCAGCACCCTCAAAGCTTTTTTTTTTTACTCAACTACTACTAGTAGTAAACATTCATACTGTTTTTTAGATCTCATAAAACTTAAATCACTTCAGGCCAGATTTTCAAATGTTCATTTTAATTGTGCCTGCAAATTCTGTGGACAAGTCCACTGATCCACAGAATGCAAACCTAATTCGACTCATGCACATTGTTCGTGTGATTTTGAACAGCATCTAAAAATTTAAACCCAAAGCTCTGTTTGAACTAAAATATTTTTTGTTAAAAGTGACCAGTCTGACTGGTCACTTTTCAAGACAAGTGCACAACTACTAGGGTGCATTCTGCTCTTAGTTTATACCATTGTAGATCTGGAGTAACTCCAATAAAATCAATGGAATTACTTCCAGTTTATATATTTATTCCAAAGCAGAATTTGGCCCAAAACATCTAGCCTTTATGGATTCATTACATTGTGCTTCAGCATGTTCCTTGTTGCTATTGCTTGATGTGTGATTACTTTACCCACATTCAGTGCCTCTGGACAGGTGTACAATCTTATTAATAAATATAACATATTTCTGTTAGTCTGGAGTTTTTACATCTTTGTTGGAAGTTAAATCAAGAAAAGAATTTCACCTATGAATACTATAGCATAATTACAGTAGGCAAGGGAATTAGAGATTTTTTTGCTTTCCTCTGAAGCATCGTATATTTGGCCATTTATAGAGGAGACAAGATATTAGAGTTGGTGCACAAAGGGACAGATCTGGTATTCCTCTTTTAGGGGCTATGCTTCATTAGTCATAACTGATATACTTATATGGCTTATGGCCATTTGCACTCATGGTGGGATGCTACATTTCGGTTTGGTGACACTGTTTTACATGTTAAGTAACCCTGGGTTTAGTGGGCTAACATAAGTGCCATTTCCTTACAAGAAGTTTCCTATCTGTGCCAACATTGTAGCATTGAATGGGAAAGAATGGAAAGAAGCAGTTATATGAGTTAACAATTGAATAAAAAGAATGGAAGGGATATACATTCATATTTTAGAGCATAACCTAACCTCTATCTGAGACGGTGAGGAAGAAACTTCCCCTGATGGACAGGTTATTCTGTAATTCCCTTCTTTGGGTTTCTTGCATTTGGTATTGGCCACTGTAATAGACAGGATACTGAGCTAGATGGACTACCAGTTTGATCCAGTATTACAGTTCCAGTAAAATGTAGGATGGTATTTTTTGGTCTTATTCTGGGCATCTCTAATAGAATAACCTAGGACACATTTGCTTGACCTAGTTGATTGATTTATGAACAAGTTAACAGAATGTGGAAACCCTTTCCACAGACCTCTGCATATAAATATTAGTGTGAGAGTTGTAGAAATTATATGAAAATTAGTTTATTATTTAATTCTTTTCCTTACCATTGGTTTCAGAGTTTGATTTGTAATAGTGGGAAATATTTGTCCTAAAAAGAATGTTTATAATAAAGGTATTTTCAATAGACAAGCCCACAAAACTGCCTCGTTTTCATAATTAAACAAGTTAATAAAACATAAACAAGCCTAACCTTAGAGATTTTGATGTCTTAAGCAAAGCTAGATTGTAATGTGCCACATATAGGATTTTGGATGGGATAGTTTTCAGAAGGACTTTATATTAACAAAATAAAAGCTTCACAATTTTACTTCAAGAAATTGCATTGGTGGTAGAAATATCATGGATATTCAAACATATATTAATAGTTCAGGACTCTTTATATCCAGAAACTAATTTTAATTTTAAGTCCTGCTCATTTGGTTGTGGGTATGGTGAGGAAAGAAAAAGGTACAGGGAGCCTCTCCTCCCTCCACCCCTTGTGTATCCACATAGCAGAAAGGCAGAATATAATTCAGGTGTTTGCTAGTCTGGAGACATGGCCCAGACTTGCTCCCATGAGCTCTCCATAGCCTGATTCAGACATGGTGTGCTGCCTGTTGGAGGATGGTTAGACTCCAGTCTGCTTGTGCATATGGTTTCATAAGCATATGCACATCAGAAGGTTACACATTTTGATTCCTGTGTATCTGACATTAGAACCTACTTCATTTTTGGAATATGTATAAGTACCTCTAAATGTATAGAGACTGTCACGTCTGTCTGTGTGTGTGCCATGCTTGCATATGGGCATATACTTAGATGTGTTTGTATTGATGGGGACATAACTTTAAAAAAAATGAATATAAAATATAAAAATTTGTTTTATACAGTTATACTATTTTATGTTTGAATCTAAAGAACACAAAACAGGCTCACTATGATCTAAGTTATTACATCTAGGTACGGCATGGTAAAGGTGACAACCCAAACTGTTCAGGTTTTGCCCTCATAGCAACTGAGGCATCGCTGAGATATCTCTCTAGCATTGTTTCTCCTTAAAGTTCTCATATACTCCAGGGATGTAGGTGTACTGTACATTAGCAACAATGTTAGCATAAAAGGCTTGAAAAAGGAAAATATTTTCTTTTCACATTTGTTAGTTCATCCAAATATCATTAATAGTAAAATCTGTGAAAAAATAAATTACTTATGGAACAGAGACTTTATTTAGCCTTGCAGTGTCCTAAGTACATTCCTAAGTATTGCTTGAATGAAATAGATTAATAAATTACTAATAACCATGTGCTTTGTAGTTTGGATGTTAAATATACATGATGAAAATATTTTTAAGGAACCGTTTAATTTTTATTTTAAATATTTTAATAAATATATCGTTAATACTTATTACAATTAAAAATTGCTAGAAGATCAACTCAGAAAACGTTACTTGTGGAATGTGTTACTTTGGATTTTTTATTTTGGCATACAGCTCATTCCCACTGAAAAAGACAATCTTTATATTAAGTACCCCATTTCAATTTAATCACTTTTTTGTGTCTCTTTGCAAAATAATAATTTTTAATTTGTTTATACCTTTTTTTCTTACATTTTCCAAGGAATTTTGACTTTCTTTGAATTTTAGAAAATTTATCAGTTTGATATAGCAAAATATTTTTGTCTTCTGTGAGTGTTAAGAATATCAAAACTTTATATAGCAAATTAAGCCTTCCTAGATCTAGGTATTTTTCATTCATGCAGACTATGGCAAAATAATTTTAGTACTTAATAATTAAGTATCAAGATTCGTAAAATAGAAGTTTTCTGAAGAATTTTCTTCCCTTTTACTGATGCCAACATTTCTTTTGATGTTGACAGTACATTTTAATTTTTTGTTTTGATTGCCTTACTGGTTTCCTTCTCAGAATAACAACAATGACCATGCAGCTATGTCGGTAAGTAGATGAAAGATGAAGAAAAAGCATGTAAACTGAAAAACTATGAACTGCCTGCAGGCTTATTGCTTCAATATTTAATCACTTAATAAATCCCCCCACCCACAAAACCCTTCCATTTGTTTGATGACTCACTGGGTACCTCGTTGTGTGGTTGCATGCAAGAAACGGGTTAATTACTAACTTTGGTCTTTCGTTCTTTGGGACAGAAGGAACCCTAAAAGCCTTGCAGAAACATGATAGGGTGTGCATTGTATCACAAATGAGATAATTCAGAGGAGACTTTAAGACCTTTTGGAAGTGAGGTCAGGTGTCAAAATGCAGCTGTGGGATGTGCATACAGAATAAGGTTAAAATGGAAAAACAGTGGCACAGAATAAAGATTTGGTGAAAGTTCTATATTCTTTTTGGTGCACATGCTGGCTGGAGTTGAAGGAATGTCTGTACTCAAATGTTTTTGTGTAAAAAGATGATGGATTGCATTTAGGGATTCATCCACACCCTGGTTATTTTCAGGTCATCAAGTTTTTTTTAAAAGCAGTTTACTTTGAACAACCATAGATTATTTCCATGATAATGAATAATGAAAATTGCTAAATTAATATTGGGTTTGTTAGCAATTGTTTCGGAACATGGAGTGGCAGAATTGTCTTTTTTTTTTTTTTTTGTAATTTCACATGCATGTAGAATTTTGATTTATCATACCCAATTTGGTTTTATTTGATTGCATTATTCTCATATTTTAAAAAATGAAAGATTTTGTAAGGCATTTATTATGTATGATATTGAAGTAAATGTTAAAAACATTTATTTTTTAAAGGTAGTACATATTTTATATCTTTATTTTTGTGGAGAAATATATTTGAAGTATTTTGAGATGTTGGTTATTTTGTTTTTGCTGAATCTAGCAAAAGCTTTGCTACTAAGTATCCAAAGAATTTCCAGAGTCCAGCTAACATAGGGTATGTTTTTTTTTTATTGAAGGTAAACATGGAGATGTGTAGAAACTGCACTACTAGAATTACAAAAATGATGTGCTTTTAGTAAAATAGAAACAAAAACACATATATTAAGTTTAAAGGAATATGTCCAAGTTTTGTGGGCTCAAAATTATTCCCTTTAAATGTTTTTTTCCTGTAGTTTTTTAAAGGGCAGGATTCCTCTGTGTCTCCTTCAACAACAGTCCTCCATCATAGTGTGTATGTGTCTATTGTAGTTCACAGCTTTGTATCTGGAGCAGACAAACAGTTGGATTATTTTTAATAACACATCACTCCTAGGACTGGCTGTCAAGTTGGAGTCGTCCTGATCTCCAAATTTGGGGGGAGGGAAGGAACTAAACTTTCAAAGTAATTTGGAGGGCAGGGGGGTGCATAAACCTGAATAGTGTTACTTAAATTGTTGCTTCTTTTAACAAATGGAAAGGAATTTTTGTTGTACATATATGAAATTATATTATTTTCCGCCACTCTCCTTTACCTTTTTGACTCGCATCTATTTAGGATTATTTTCATTTTATGAATTCCAATTTTTAGCATCCATCCGAAGTTTGCTGTGGGTACCGTATTTTATGCAATTAAAACTAAAATGTAATGGACTGCTGATGCTCACCAAACCCCTTTAATAACAGTAACCCATCAAACAACCCACCATATTCCATCAACCTGCCTTCCCCACCCTCAAATGACTGGGGGGAAAAAGTGGGCTCTGAAGAATGTTCAGAAAATAGACTCTGGTAGACCAAGGAGGATTAGGACCAATTTCCAAAGCCAAGATCCCTCTGGAAAAATGCCCTACGAGCAGCATTCTCTCTTCTTTACTGAGTCAGCTGAAGTTTGAGTAGCCATCACCATGAACTCCACCCAAAAATATATTGGTGGATAGTGTGGATTCTGGAACACTGGCAGTAATGTGTTTCTTCTGTGAAACAGAACCTTAAATAAACAGGCAGCCATGTTCTGTACTACCTTCAGTTTTCAAATGAGCTCAGTATATATCCCCATGTGCAGTGCATTATAGTAATTTAATCTGCCATTGATAAAGGCATGCATAACTGTAGCAAGATCTGCTTCCAAAAGGTACTTCTTGAAAGTCACATTTGGAAAAATGCACTTTTGACCAAAGCTGCTACCTCAATATCCAAGATTAGCCCAGAATCTTAAAAGGACAAATACTTTCCCTTATCAGGGGTGCTTATATTAATTGATAATGCTTCCCCCACAGCACTCAAGTTATTTCTGTCTTGTCCAGGTTGAGCCTTATCCAACTCACAGTTCATATAGATAGTGGTTCACTGTACAGGGCATCATCAGCATGTTGAATGCACCATTGCCTTTGTCCCCTCACTTAACTTCTTAACCATCTCAGAACACACACAAATTTAATTTAATCCTGTTAATGGATTGGTAATGGTTTATTTAGCAGAGGCCTCAGAACAGCTTCCTTAAGGATAGCCAGCATGTTGCCTTCCACCCCTAGGGAAACTAACTGTCTTCACCAACAAAGATATTCTAGCACTTCCATGTATCACCAGTGAGAAAGGACATGGATCTGATTTGGTGACTGCTGGCTAAAACTTACAAAGAAAACTTGGTATATGTTCCCGTGAGATAATTTCCTGATCCACAGTGGTAAAGAACTCACTCCACATTTGAGCAATTTGTTTTCTTCAAAGTAACCTGAAAATTCTTCACAGCAAGAAAGACTTTACTGTTTTCTTAAGTGGCAGCAGTCCAAATTAACCAGACTGTCAACCACTCGGAAGAGTTTCCCTGGGCAAGACTTTGGATGCTGTTTTGAAGGTGAAAACTACTTTCTTTGCTTTCTGCACAACCATTGTTGTTGTTTATTATTTTCATTATGGTAGCATCTACAAGCCCCAGTCATGAATCAGGGTCTCATTTTCCTAGGCACTGTTCAAACACATAACAAAGAGACAGTCCCCGTCCTGAAGAGATTACAGTGGCATAAGACTTCAAAAAAGTCTTTTTGGCAACTGGTCACTCAGCAAGAGACTTTTTCATTGATGCTCAAGTACTCTCCTGTCATCCTGTCATTTCACCTGTTGCAGATTATCTCTAAACCAAGATGACCCAAGAGGATAAAGACAGCAGCGAGGAGATTTAGATGCCACTATGCAGATATCAGAAAACAAAAGTTAATTAAACTATCGCCAGCTCAATAAATTGGTTGTGGAGTAGTTTCTTGAAGATCTTCTGGAAATTCCTCAGTTCGATCAATTTTTGAGAGTAGATCATCATGCCAGGTCTCTTGCCCCAACAAAAGAAAGTGCCTAACTTCAAATGAAGACTATAATGGTTTATTCATGACAAAAATGTAATAGCCAACTCCATTCAATTGAATCCCAGTCCAGATTCCAGATCCAGTGTGCTCATTTCCATTCTTAGAGCCAACAGTCAGGATTGTGGCTGTCAGCCATGAAATTCCGAGTTGATTCAGAAGAATCATCATCTGTTTGAACATTTGAAGTCCCCATGACTGGTTGGTCTCAGCAACTCCAGCACCTCTCTATATGAAATATGTGCATCGAGCCAATGTGTATGCTAATACTAGCCCCACCTTAGCCCCATCTTGGGATTCACAGACAAGACTAACAGATCTGATTTGGGAGTTGGAAATTTCCCATATGTGAGGTCAGAGTTCATAGCCTCATGCTGAACCATCAAATTGTCTGGAGATAATTGCACCAGCAACATTAATAGAAAATATTTCTATCTAAAATGTTCAACATACTGGCCATGCAGGAGGCATATAAGAGTGCAGGGAGGGTCATGGTCAATCATGTCTTGATTGCAAAAGCCTGGGAGTACTACAGAGGCTTCAGAATTTAGGGGGAGGGGGGCACTTCACATGGTACTCAAGCACTCCTTCTAGCTGATGCTCAGACAAGAATCCAGGGTGAGGAAGTAAAGAAGGAAATAGGAATACCCAGAATTACCCTTGCTCTTGAAGTGAAGAAATAAAATTAATCTTAAAAACCACAGATTATGATTTATTTGTATTAAATTAGTGCCTAGAAATCCCAACTAACAGGCCTTGTGCTAGGCAGTGGATGCACACATAGTAAAAGAGAGCCCCTTCCCCGAAAAGCTTGCAATCTAAATAGAGAAGACCAGATAAAGCACAAGAATGAGGAAGTATAATTATCCTGGATGAAGGTGTATGCTGGTTCCATAGAAGATTAGCTTGTTCAGCAGGAAGTTGCCCTACATTCGAAGAATCCCATTTCCTTTTCCTGCACAGAAAACCAGACAGACTTGTAACTGACATTGCATGGTGCGAAAAAGGAGGAGTGTGTAGTCCACAGTGCTGGACTCTTGCTTCCTCTTTAATCTACATCCTAACACCTACCCTCTCTTTTAATGGCAAAAAAAGCAAACAATATTCAGTCAGCTCCAATTAACATAAAAATCAATTACCACATTTAAATGTTGAACTCTTTGGAATGGAAAGAATCTCTTTCTCTCTTTCTCTGGTGAATCATCTAGCATACATTTAGGTGCTATAAATTTACTAAATCATGATACCTGTTATGTGGCAGTAAGGGAGTATGAGCCTCAACAGGTCACGCAAACCAGCTGTGCCCTGGGCTGACTGATCCAGAGTCACAGAAGTGATAAGGGCATCTTCTTCAGCTGCACATATGGGAGGTGTAGCGCAGGTAGAGAGTTCATGTAATGAGCTTCCTGTTCTGTTGAAGGAGCCAGCATGTCTCCCAACACCACCACCAACACTCCTTGCTGCTGGGGTTGGAGTAATCCTATGTGATTTGTAATGGATCAGTATCAGATCTCTTAGCCAATGGTATGGAGGTGCATTGTCTTTTGGAGCTGTGCAGCCCTTGTGTGTCATGAAGTTCCTGCTGCCTCTGCTTTGCAGAAGCTACTAGGATTTGGCCGTATGAGTTTATTTTAATCTTCGGGTTCTTCTCACATAAACATCCTATATAAGCTTCACTTTTGTGGTTTATAGTGGCACTATACCTATAAAAATGTAGGTCCTCATCCTAAAAATCCATATGTATGTAGTCTCATTAAGTCAATGGGATGGCTTCTGTGAATAAAAGATGCAGTCTTGGGTCCTTATTTGGAAAGTTCAGGATATATTATAGCTTAAGTTCTGAAATAAATTAATTTGAAAACAATAGTGGATAATACTTGGTTCACAAGGATAAATGGAAATTTTTTTATCTAATAAGTGGGCTATCAGATAGTTGAAGAGTTCTTTCAACTGTGATGCATGTAGTTTGTTAATACCAAGTTAAAGATCCTTTGCTGCTTTAGAGGAAACTGTGGCTACTGAAAAAAGAATGATAAATTATTTCTCTATGTGAATTTTTAGTTTATTTTGATCAACCCTTTGGGGAGGAGGAATTACATAAATAGTGAAATTATGTATTTTTAAAATTCTCCTACTGTTTTAAGAAATAAAATTTTCATCTATTTATCAAAAGTTGGATTTGTTACTGCAGTTGTTAAACAAAACTATTAATTAATGTGACTATTGAAGCATATGTATTTTAGTTTTCTTGCAGTTTCAGCAAGTTTAAAAATTGCTTCATATCTTTTAATATAGTTAAATTAATTTTGAAGCTTAACTTTTTAGATTTAACAGACAAGTTTTCTTATTTTCTTTTTCATTGGGGATGGTAGTTTGTGTTGTTTTATTGTTCTTGTGATTGGCAGTGAAAGCCTTATTTCACAGCTTGCAGTGAGGAACTATTGGGTAAAGGGTGGTGGTGCTCCACAAGCTATAGTCAAAAGCTGTCAATCAGAAGCCCACATAGGCTACTTAGAGAATGGGTTTTCTTACTGACTTCTCCAAATGTCACCTCATGCTGTCTTTGATTGGCACTGCCTGGCAGGGAGGATGGATGAATCTGTCACCGGCTGGTTAATTGTGTTGCTGGTCTTAGCCTGACATCAGGTCTTTGACTCTTAAGTGGCTCAATACAAAACAAATTAGCAGATTGTAGTCATATTTCTCATTCTATATGCTTTGACTTTGTTGAATGCAGTCCATAAATCATATTGACTGACACCCTAGTGAATGATGAAAGCTGCTTTTGAGACAGCAAGTATGGATGTAGAAAGCAGTACCGTGAAGGTGCCATGGAAGGATGCATATGGCTGACCCTTTGGGAATTTCCTAGGAGCCAAATGTCTCTTTACTACAATTGTTCTTAAGAGAAAAGCTTTTGGGTACTACAGAAAGGATTTAATATGTCAGCAGATTCTTTTTTACAAGCTCCTTTGAAATATAAGAAGTTTGTCTAAGGGTTTTCTCTTTTTACAAACTTGTATTTCAGCAAAATGTAAAGGGTTGGTAAAAGTAGTTGCCTTTAAAAAATTTAGCAGGTGTTTTTGCTTATAGAATAGGGTCCTTGTTTCCTGAAATTTGCGTTGGTGAAATAAAAGAATATGCTTAGTAGATAGTGGCAATTATAACTTGTGTGAAGATGAGATGGTAGTAGTTTCTTCATAGAGGTCTGCAATAGTAGAATGCAATAAAACTGTTGAATTTATGCATGACATCAGATATGTTTATTTAGTTTACTTGCTTGAAAGAGTAACTTCAAAAAACCCCAAACTTACAAATGCTAAATAGTAAGAATGCTTTAAAATTAACTGAACTAGTTTTATTCTGAAGTAGTAGTACATTATGATAATATTCATGGACGCGTAAGTTTACTTTTAAAAACATCCATTTTGAAAAAATATTGAAAATAGTGATGACAAATTGTTACGTTATATAAGTTGGAATATAAATATAGTCAGACCTCATTTATCAGATATGAATTTGAAATAATGTTTCACATTTTCTAAACAAATTACTTGAATTTTTATTTTATTCTCCTTTGACTAAGTGTTATAACCCTGTGCATTTTGAATTTGGAAATACTGAACATTGCAAAGTAAATCTATAAAGGAGTTAAAATTAGTTTAGTAGAGTAATAACTCAGATTCTTGTGTGTGGAAGAAACGATAAGTTTAATAGATTTAGCCTTACTTTTTTTTAATGTAGACTTACAAAAACCTAGTGATCTCACTGAATAGTTGTAAATTGTGTACAGTAAACTCTCCCCTTATCACTCCTCGGCTGTACCATGAGAACAATAAGCCTGTAGTTCAAGTGCATAGTTGGGAGTAATTTAAATGTTAGGATGTTTGCATTTTGTCATTTAAAATAAGCATTAAATGAACATATATTGATACTTATTTTAAAAAGTCCAACAGAATTATTTCATATCATGTATTTCTGTATCGTCACCGTTATCTTGTGCTCCAGTGCTATTGATACATGCCAGTTTACAACAATTAAGTTCAGAAGTTTGGTCAGAAAGGTAAAATGGAATCTTTTGTTTATAAGAATACACACTATGTTTGCATATAAAGTAAATTGAATGTTAAATTTTTTCTTGACAACCTATTAATCTGCTTATACTGTTATTACATTATGGTGGCAGCATAAATAGGACATGGAGCTGATTTGATGGAGCAGTACATTAAACTGAAATGCACTAGTTGTTCCATTAAATCAAAATGACATTTCCATTAAGTATCTCAAACCTACTACATTGTAATTAAATGAATTGTGGCCCATTGGTTATCCTCCTCCCCTTTTCCCCCCCCATTCATATTGATGTTGTTTTGCTTGGGGAATAGAGCTGCATGTCTCCCAATGTAATTACCATTGGGTTTGGGAGACTTTTAAGCATGCTGTTCTTGCATTGTTTCTTACATTCCTTGTTGGCAGTTCATCTGTTTCGGTCAAATATGTTATTTGCTCCTGCTTTACTTTTTTAAGGCTTTCAACTAAGAAATTGACATTTTAGATATGAAGCTCCTTACAGTTCAAGGTGTCCTAGTGCTAAAGATATATTAGTGAAAGTTGTTGGAAGTTCCAGTTTGACATCAGAACAGAGTGAATAATGTAATATCCATGAACAAAAGCAGGAAAAGTTCAAAGAAATTCCAAAATGATACCCTGTATTATCTATATATTCTTTTGATAAATTCAATTATAACAGTAAATTATGAAAGCAATGCAAAATATTTAGGGCCAGATTTTGCTCTCCGATATTCATAAACATACAACTCTCATTGAAATGAATGAGTTGTACTTACATAACTAAGGGCAAAATCTGTCTCTTTATCCTTTAGAAAATAGTCTTAATTATTTTTTGGCCTGTAATTAAAATTATAGTAATAATTTAAAAGGTAAAGTTATTTGTATTGCACAAGGTATACTAAATCATTTCTCCTCTATAAAAATATGGTATATTAGTACTTGAGCTATGTTACAAAATAAATTATATCATTAACTGAGATCATTACATTAAAACATGTTTATTTAAAGGTACATTAAACCACAAGTTTATTAAAGCATAACATTACAATTTAACACACAGATTTCTATGTTTAAAAATATTGCAACATTATGGGTAAAAGATAGCTCTAGTGAGATAGTCATAATGAATAATTGTTTTGAAATTTCATCTTAATTGGTTATCCATCTGCAGTGCAACTTTCATATTTGGTTTTAAATTAACATTTGATTAAATAGTTTAGCATGGTCATAACTAAATTGTGCTTTGTTTTATTAATATCTTGCAACAGTAAATAATTTCTTTTGAAGGATTCTGTAAAAATTGTAATGAAAATGTAAATAACTGGATTGTGATTAGAAAATTATTTCTGTTTTGTACAGCAGAGGGCCACTATTCATTTTGTAAGTAGTTGATTTCCATGGACCATTATTTGACCTGTCAAATACTTTAAAAGTGCATGGACAGGCTTGAAGTTCGAAAGCAGCAGATTTTTGGGCTGGAAATCAACAGTTTAATATTTCTGTAATAATGAGCTATTATAGTAAAATACCCAGGTAAAAGCAAATGTTTTGGTTCTATAAAGGTATTTGTCTGTTTTATGGTGTTACACATATGCAATGTGTCAATTTCCATTCCAGTTTTCATTGTGTTCAAAAATGTCGTCAGAAGGTTAACAACATATTTCAGCAACGAATATTTTTCATGATACTCTTCCAGTCTATACTCTTGAAAAATATTTGGATTTGTCTATGAGTCCAGAAAAATTACCAACTCTTGCTTAATACATATTTGGGTTGTGTTTAATGCTCCTAAAGATTTAATTATATTCAAAACTGATACAATTGCATCAAATAAATTTTCATTAATCATTCAGTGTCTATTCTAAGTGTAGTTGTATTAAGAATTTGTGTGTGTATATAAAATAAAGTAATACAGGCCATTATCTGGTGGTATATAATTTGCTTGCTATCTTACAACGTGTTACCCTTTTTATCAGGGAAAAGTGGCCCAGACAGCTTGCATGTCAGCCTGCCAACATCTTTCAACATCCCTGATGCAGATGCTATTGGACAGTGAGTTAAAACAGATAAGCATGGGAGCTGTTCAGCAATTTAACTTAGATGTCATACAGTGTGAATGTAAGTAGAGAATTCTGAATGTTACAGTATTTGTATGTTTCATTATAACTGCCATGACACTAAAAAAAATTTCTTTATCTAAGCGAAGTAGTGATCCTCTTCTATAGCATACAAATTCTTTGTCTTTTGCTTATGCTTTTATTTAACCTATATTTTAAAGTACGGTACCATTTTTGGTTATGTAGATAATTGTGAGAATAATTTTCCAAATGAAGTTAAATTATTTAAATGAAAATATTAACTTATGACATCTCAATTTTTTTAAAGGGTATTAAATATTCAGGACCCAAAAATGCTGACAGTTAGATGGTTTTAAATAAAGACCCTGAATATTAAGGCACCTGGAAAGCCTTTTAATGAAACTAAGCATTGCTTAGATTGAATTGTCCTTCTATTGTGTCTTCTAGTAGCATAATAATCATTATGTAATACAAAGCTATAATCTACCATAAAATTACATACAAAATACTATGTTAAAAGAACATTAAGGTTTCATAGTCAGCCACTGAAAACTTAGGAAATAGAGGTTGCCTGTGCAACCTTAATTCAATCCCCTTGTGCATCTGCATTATGATACAGTCTTTAATTATATGATCACATACTGTTTTTTCCACAGGCCCTGCCTCATTCAATGCACAAGATGGATGGTGCTCAATTAATGAGCAGCTGTTAAATATTTTGTCTGAGTGTTCAATGTGTGATCCCAGACCTTATTTACCTTATTTACTATTGAAATCTTGCTGTAAATACAGAATAATAATTACCTCATATGCTTTCTATGGTACTCATTACTATACTTAGCTGAGTGCTTCACAAACATTAATTAATTAATCTTCACAACATCCCTATGTCATGAGTGGATATTATTCCCATTTTACAGACAGGGAGCCGAGGCATAGAAAAAGTAAGTCAAAAGTCTGTGTTCCAATCTAGTCTTTTTCCTCTCCCACCATCTGGCTCTTGTCTCTTCTGCGTTCAAGTCAGGCAGCTTCATCCTCCAGGGTGCCTGGAGGAGGAAGCACAGGAGAAACAGTCTCCATGCTCTCAGTTCTGGTGCCAGCCTATACCCCAGCCCAGAGCAGTTGACAGCAGCAGTTGCAGGGTTAGAGCAATGTTCAGTTGCTCTCTAGGGATGTTGCATGCCAGTCTGCTCAACACTGGGAGCTGTCAGGCAACCAAGGAAGGAGTCTTTAGATAATTTGGGTGCTAATCTCTTAAGAAGTCTTTGCAGAAAACCTGCAAACTGAGTTTTTTTTCAGAGGCTTATTACTTGGCTAAATTTGGTCAGATTTTCACAGGAACATCAAAATGCACATCTTGACACACACCCCGCCCCTATGCCAAATTTTAAATACCTACCCCAAAGCATGGGGGTACTAGAGCTTTACAAAGGAAAGGTCACCACATTTTTTTTAAATGTTGAAACCTATTTTCCCTAGCTTTGTTCTCAAAAATGGCGGAACCATTTTGGCTGAAAGTTTCAAAAAAAAAAAAATCAACTTGAGGTATTTTCCAACTTGGAAAATTCTAGCCCAAATAGTAAAAGTTTGGCAAAGTTATAAACTGAAAACAAGGGTTATAATATTATGTTAATAACAGGCGGTGCTACCAGCCCTGTCGATAATAAAATGTAATGTGTATGGCTTTATGATTCAGAAGTTGGAGGCTATTTTACGATGTCTAGAGTGATTTTTACAATGGCTGAAAATGTTGCTCAGGGAACCATTACATATAGTAGACCGGAAGTTCCAATCATTCAAGAATCAGAGGGGTAGCCGTGTTAGTCTGAATCTGTAAAAAGCAACAGAGGGTCCTGTGGCACCTTTGAGACTAACAGAAGTACTTGTGTCCTCACTACGCAAGAGGATAAATGGACACAAGTCAGATATCAGGAATGGCAATATACAAAAACCTGTAGGAGAACACTTCAACCTCCCTGGCCACACAATAGCAGATGTAAAGGTAGCCATCTTACAGCAAAAAAAACTTCAGGACCAGACTCCAAAGAGAAACTGCTGAGCTTCAGTTCATCTGCAAATTTGACACCATCAGATCAGGATTAAACAAAGACTGTGAATGGCTATCCAACTACAGAAACAGTTTCTCCTCCCTTGGTGTTCACACCTCAACTGCTAGCAGAGCACCTCACCCTCCCTGATTGAACTAACCTCGTTATCTCCACACTGATATATACCTGCCTCTGGAGATTTCCATTACTTGCATCTGAAGAAGTGAGGTTCTTACCCACGAAAGCTTATGCTCCCAATACTTCTGTTAGTCTCAAAGGTGCCACAGGACCCTCTGTTGCTTTAATCATTCAAGAGAATACATTAGAATAAACAGAACTGTACTGTGATACATTTCATATTCCTGAGAGGAAAGACCTTACTAGAAAATGTTTTGTTATGTTCATTATTAGAGCCCCGTAATTTTTTTTAAAAATGTATGATTATTTGTTTGATTTTTGGGGAAGTTTATTTCATTTTATTATGGGAGGTCCTGAGGGAATGGGAGGGCAGGAGGGGCCCTGTGTGGAGGGTGGGTTCTGATCCTGGGGACTGGAAGGCCTTGACCGGGGAGTGGGGGGAGAGGTGCAGAAAAAGGCTGCCTTGCATTCACCGCACAGCAGTGGCTCCGGTCCCATGGGACTGGACGCAGCTCCCCTCACTAGGCGTTCCAGCTTAGCACCTGGGGTCACGGTGCTGCTCAGGATTGGCCTGGCCACCTTGCGAGCTGGCACACAAGATTGTAGCACCACTCGGGTTTGGCCCATCCATCCTCTGTCATGACCGAGGGGCTGGGGGGCCAAGTCTGAGTGGTGTTGGAACCTTGAATGCCAGGTTACAACGCCCAGAGTGGGAAGTCAGGCCCGGTCCTGTGTTGGGATATGTTTTTCATTTTATTTCTCTTTACAGGTTGTTTTTTCTTTTATTGCATATTATTTTGCATTTGTTAAAAACACACAGGGTGCTATTCATTATCTCAATCATCTCCTGCTTACCCAAAAACTGGCTGTAACAAGCAAAGCATAGCAATTTACTTTTTGTTAGAGAAAAAAAAATTAAACATAGATTATGCTACCAACAAATTAACTCTTATGATAGTTCAACGTAGTAACAAAGGCTAAGGGCTGTCCTTCAAGTATGGGTTCACCTGAAGCCCACCACTGGGTATCTTCTCTGGCACTTTTGTGGAATTTTTCAATTCTTTCACTTTTTTCTCTCAAGCAGTGAGTTAACTAAGGCCTCTGCATAATCTAGCTCCAAGTCAGAATAGTCTTGCTGCTTTCATTATTTTTATTTATTTATTTATTTATACATTTATGTAGCATTAAAGATGAACATGGCACTTTGTAGAACAAATAATAGATTCCCTAACTAAAGAGCCTACAATCTCAGGATTCTCGTCCTGCAAATCCTTCCTCATTAATAGCTCTTACCCGTGGAAGTAATCGCATTAAATGAATGGCAAAAGAGTTTACAGGATCAGGCCCAAATTAAGACAAGAACAGGAGTACATGCCAGTATATTTAGGGAAGGTGATAGAAGTTTAAAGGGCAGACAAGAAGACAAGTTCATGGAGTTGCTTGAGTGAGTAGTGCATGATCTTAAAGATTGCAGTCTTATTCGTCATGTTGCTGAGACTAGAGTTTACTTTGCCTTCTTAAATAAATGTGTTTGAGAAGTAGTTTAAGGGCAGGGTGGTTGGGTTCAAGAAGCTGGAAGGCCTGGTCATGCCTCCAAAGCACTAACAGTGCCTCCATGATAGCTTGCTCACACCTTAGCATTCGAGGGCATTCTAGGTCTATGTTTTGCTTAGTGCTCCTTCACTTCCCTGCACTGACTTACAAGTATCCAGAGCTGCAGGGGATGGCAGCCTCCACTGGGGTTCTAATCCCCATCCTGCAGGCAGGGAATAGGTGGGCAAGACAGAGGGTGGGCAGAGCCTTTGTCAACCCCCAAACCCCTCCAGCCTGCACAGCTGAGCTGGTGCAGAGGAGGTAATCTGGTCCAACTATAGGGCTGGCACAAATTACTCCCATTTGCTCCTCTTCTCCTCCCCTCTCCCAAGCAAGGGGGAACCAGGGACCAGATTGTGACTCTGGCACAATAATGAATAATGAAAAGTGTTAGGCAACCTTAACTACAGCCCAGGCATTGCTAACAGCTCTACCTATAATTCTGATACAATTAATACATATGTTTGCTATGTATAAATATTTTAGAGTTTTATTTAATTCTTTGAAAAAATTCTTCCTCTCCATCCCTTCCTGAGATAGTTATTCATTTTCTGGCAGCATCTTTGAGGATATGCTGTTTACATCCAGATAATTATGTGGTTTATGACTATAAGACTCAGCATGTATGTGTAAAAGTGATACTTGTCCGTGTGTACCACATTAGCTTCCCACTCCCTTCCTTCCTAAAGAGTTGTACCTGAATATAAAGACAGATTTAGTAGGAACTCCAGAGCCACTACCATATTGCTCATTGCTCAAATGCCATGGAGTTGGCTGAAGCGGTGATGTAGCGTTACTTTTTCTCTTAGATACTTTCACAACATAATGACCTGTTCATTGCTTGAGACCCAAAATCTAATCCTGAATGTGGGTTTTCTGCCCTGTATTAGGTTGAGAGGGAATGCTTTTCCTTTTCCAAATTTTACTCAGGATAATTAACTTACATTTTCTATATTTCTAGAAATGAAATTAAACTTTAATAATCTTCCATGCCCATGGTTTTATTGGCCTTTCTTTTAGATTTCATTATATGTTTCAAAGAGACTTTTATAGTCAACCTCCTGACTATTATCCCAGCAGCAGGCCCTCCCACCTCAGGCCATACAAGGAAAGTGTGCCATGATGTCACAGAGAAGGTAGAGTTCCAGTAAACTGTGCTATAATCTTAGCAGCTCTCTAGTGAGAATGCTCTAAGTGACTTCTCAGTCACATATAACTTTATTGTTTACTTTTTCCTAACCAATTGAAGGATTTTGTTTTTCATCAGGACTATGTCTCTACAAGTTCTAGCTTTTTTGCTATCGTCCTGCTCAAAAACATGAGGTTAGAATGTTTTTACGGTGAGAAGTCTGATTTTTAATTTTCCCATAACTTAAAATTAGCCAAAAGGATGATGTTCTAAGTCCCCCCAAAATTAATTTAGCATATAGCAGAGACTAAGCATGGAAAATTTCAGAACAAAATGTGAATGTTTCCAAAAGTTGTGTGTGTGAGAGGTGAGGGACCGGGGGAGTAATAATTTTATGGAAACTGTTTTCATGCTTGACTATAATGGATAACCCCAGGTGCCTTGTAGTATTTTTATATATATATACAACTGTTGGTAAAATTTTAACTCTTTCTGCAATGTTTTTTAATGTAAAGTATAACAATTTCTTTGCAGATATATTTGATCAAATATTCAATATTTCCTTTGAAGTGTTTAGCTACAGCTAAATAAGAGTTTATTTAATGTTTGCTGAATAAGTATGTTACAAAAAATACCATCTTATAATGTGCAGAATAAGGAGTAGGCACCATAGTCTGCCCAGAGATTGCTTTGTTGTTGGAGATTCATTCATAAGGTCTGTCACAGTCACATTCCAGACATCACTGTGCTGGCTGTGATTTATGTTCTTGCTCATCACCCTCATCCAGCTTTATTCTTTGACATTTTTGGATTAATGGCTATGACAGTGACATTTCCATTAGCACTCGGGATGTGCAAATAATTCACAAATGGCAGGTAGCTTCCTACTGTATTTGATAAATGGACTTGATGTTTTACTGACCCAGAAGTGGAGGGTATATCACATGCATTCTGAATTCGAAAGTTTTCAGGTGTAATGCAGAAAGTTCAGTTCTTCTAAATAGCCATTTTAATTATTTTAAGTCTTAGCAACATTCCGGTATCTAGACATTTGTTCTGATTTTAATGATACTTTTTTTTTTATTATTCTTTCAGGTTTAAAAGTAGTATATTATATAAACCGGAGATGGAAATAACAATGGCAAAAATTTGATTTCCTGTAAAATTTGTTTCCTTCAAAAAATTGTTAGTGAATTTAGTGTTTGAAAAAGATTCTGTATTAACCTCCCTGGAGACTGAAGTTTTGTTAGTCATAAAACGAGTACAGGGACTAATAGTTCTTGTGGGAATGGAGGAAGAGCTCTTATGGCATACTCTGAGATTTCACAATCCTGCATTGCATTTTGAGGATCCATACTGGTTTACATTTTAAAGGGGCAGATCAGCAGGGCTCAGCAGCGAGGTTACTTGCTCCTGATGCCAGAGAACAGAAGGACCAGATTACCTGGCTGCTTCAAGATGAACTTCCTCTGATTCTAAAAGAGGAAATTATGTTGCCAGGCCTCCCCATTTCCAAGGAGACAAGGGTGTGAGAAGAAAGAGGAATGTTAAAGAAGGCATGTTGTGACTCCTCTGTCTCCAGGAGAAATTTTTTTGGGGAGGTTGGGGGTTGGGGAACTTAATCAACCTTTCCCAACATTTTAAAAGTTTTGGATTTGATTCACGGGATGGGTGGAGGTTTTGCAGGTGTTCTTATTGGAACTGAAGTAGTTGTTTTATTCCCTATATATTATACAGTGTCTTTTATATCTGTGGTAATCTGCAGATAGTATGAATGGGATAACTTTAGGGTTTCCCAGTTTTTTTTCTGATAATCATTATAAGAGGGACCACTGAGGCCTGTTGCAGAAAAGCCACAGAGAAATCCTCCTGCTCGCACCAGAATACGAGTACCCTGGGGGGAAATGGGGTATTTCAGTCACCTGAAGATAAAACTCACAAGCTGTGGCAGGGGCAGACTGTTTGGGTCTCTCCCTGCAATGCAGTGGATAAGAGTAGCAGGAGTTTGTTTGGGGAAGGAAGATTGCTAGGAGAGACTGAGCACTGGTTCTGGTGGAGAACCACAAGAACACATAAAAAGCTTCAGGAAAGCATTCAAACTTTTGGATTTTCTGACTTACAAACACGTTAGATGTGTGCCCGCCACTAATAATATATAATCAGATGTATATGTATTTAATGTTCTAAAACGACTGTCATTGCTAAAATTATTTGGTAATTTATACTGTTAAATATAAGTAGAAATGTTCCCTATCTAAGGTGACAGGAACTAAAATTGCTTTTTGAAATTAAAAACTATACCTGAAAGTATGTTTAGATCCATAGCATTTGAAACCATTTAAATATATTTATTAAAATAGAATAAGACCTGCAGCAAAAGACCTGTTTGTGGGTAAACTTGACTTGCCATGGACACTGTCTGTCAAAATATATATTTAAATTTGGGCTTATGCTTGGCATAATTGTAGAACTCAGGGTCTGTGGTTTAAGGGAATATAAAGTTTTAATTTAAAACATCATGCCATTCTGGATATATTGACATCAGCATTTTTTAATGAAATTGTAAGTGATTTAGAAATATTAATAACTAAAGAAAATAACCAGAGAGTTTCGCTATATCATTATTTTTAAAAAGTAAAGAGCTAAATCCTGAGGAAGGATTAAATGTCAGTAAGAGGCACACAAGATTTAGCAGGCCTCATAACCCACCTGTGCATCAGCCTGGCTGACTCTAGGGTAGTTAGGCTTGTGTGTAAGAAAGAAGGAAGGAATTTGCACCCTGTCCATAAAAGGACATAGAATTGCTGAAACTGCTTGGGAGATAAGGGGATTAATGCAAATCAGCTCCTGCTGCCATTCCTGACCAACCGCTCTCTCATAGATCTTCCCCTTTTTCACCATATTGTGCCTGGATAGGGTTGCAGCAGCTTTAGGGGGAAGACATAATTTGGACCCTATTTCACTTTATTTAGCACGTTTGCAGGTGGCCTCACATACAGACAAGTAAGAGGTTGAGGAGCCAAAGCCCTGTTGTTTCTTTGCAGGAGACCGTCTCCTGCTCGATAGCCTACTCAGTCTGCTGGCTGAACTCCCCTCTCCTGGGAAGTCATGTTGGCGCTAACTCACCTGAGGTAATCCTTCATGGCAATTTGGGGGAAGAGAGGGACGTCTCGCATTCAGTGGGCAGAGTTGGGTGATGACTTTTAAGTGCTAGTTGACAGCCACAGGGAAGGTCCCCTCATGGTATGTTGAGCAGCTGGAAAGTCCAATAGTGCTGCAAAGGTGCTAAAGGCTCTGTGATGCTGAAATGATTTTTGGGTCAGGATTTGGCCTTAAATCTTCATGTTCTGGGGTTAAAAATTAATTTACAGCTTTGCTGTCTTGAATTAGAATCCAAGAAGCAATGCTATGAAGGTGAAAAAACAGCTGTGTTCGGTTAACTTATGACCTAAAGCATGTACCCAAATTTAAGTTTGTCACTTAAGTGCAAACTATTCATTTATGCTCTCAAAGTAAATGTTGAATTTCCAGTCCTGTACACTGAGCAAGTCACAGACATGAAGTGATGGTTGCATATGCTTAGGGATCATTTATAGGTATAAAATAAACAGTAGATCTTGTCATAAAATAAACAGTAGACCCTGGCATTTTGTTAAATATAGAACTACAGAGAGGCTCAGTATTATCACTGTTTACTGTAACAGATAACCTAAATTTCAACATAGCAGAGATGTTCTTTGTCTTAAGATATCAATTAAAATAATTGTTTGTGTACTTATTGGCTGAGTTTGTGAGGCCTTACAGCTTAACTCGATGGCATTTCTGTGTTTGGATGTAACACAATAATATTTGAACACCACATCCAATCAATTCCAATGAGCAGAACCCTATTGATTTGGGGGAAAACTGGAAAACCAGAAGGGGAGAAGTGGGGAACACACAGAGCCTTGGCCATCTGTTTAGCACAGCCACAGCTTCAAGCACCTCTGCAATTGTCTGTAGATCAAAGAACTGGTTAATGACACCAATTAATACTTTCCAGCATAACAATACCCCTATTTCATCTCTACCCATTCTCCTAATGGGAGAGGGGGGATGGGGAATACTGGCAGGGAGGATGGGGGGAATTGGGGCATACACACAGCCCCTGCATGAGGAGAGAATGGGGGACCCTGGTAAGAGATGGAATGGGGGAATAAGGGGAAGAGAGGTATGGGGGCGAAAGGAGGGAAGGAGGCAATAAGAAGTATGGGAGGAAAGGAGAGTACACAGAATCCCTGGCAGGGGGAGATTCAGGAGCCCTAGTGTGGAGGGAAAGGGGGGGCATGGGGGAAGAGGGAAATGGGGTGCACCCAGAGTCCCCTGGCATGAGGCACAGAGCCCAGGTATGAGGTAGGGGAACAGGGGGAGTGTTGCAGGGAGTCCCTGATATAGAGTGGGGATAGGACGGTGGCCCAGAGAGAGATTGTTGGGAGGAATGAAGGAATTCAAAGAGCCCCAGATTGTACACTGAGGTTGGCCTATAAAATCTAAAAGGTTTGCCACTCCCTAGAATTTATTATTTAAATGCACATCCATATTTTATAAAGAAAAGTTAGTTAAAAGAACAAACCAGTCACACCAGAAAATACCAGAGTTAAAGTTGTCTGCACAATCTTAAAACTTGGCCCCCTTTTGCATACATTTTACCATCCATCTTGCATACTTGCAAATTATTTCTCCTTTGCTCCCAAGCTTCATTAAGTGTGTGGGCTGGAGGATTTTGAATGATTCAGGGTTGTGTAGTGAATGCACTCAGGTGGATTGTGTAGATACACACACACTCAAAGATCCTAGTCCACATACACACAGAAAATGGAATTTCACTCTATTTACATATTTATGTTAAACAGTTCCATTGGTATGCTGGGAGACCTGTGAACAAAAACAGTGTGCGTGAACTAAATACTGTACATTTTCTTATGAGGTGGTCAAACCAAAGAAGATTTTTACCAGACCATCATAATGCATATATGCAACTTAATTCCCTACCAGACCAAACTCCTGAGGATGTTTTTAATGGCAAATCTTTGCAGTTTTCACTGTCTATCCTATACAAAATGGCTCAATCAGTTTTGGTCAGAGTAAAAAAAAAATTCACTCTCAGGCTAAGAACAAATATGGAGGATTTTTTCCCTGAAAGATAAAAGTATGGCAACGTTTTATCAGTATCTAGAAAGGACCCTCTAGAATGGATATACTGACAGCCTTAACTCTAAATGTTACTTTTGGTCCTCTTAAAACATTCTGCAGTATAAAATACCTAATTAGCCTCATAAAATGGTCATGGAAATGTGGTAACCCAGACAAAAATATACTTGCCTGACCTTTCCCATAACTAGGGTCCCTTCTGGCTTCAAAATTATATATCTATAATCAGAGGTGATGCTAGTCCATTGGGGGCCCTAAGCAGGAATATTTTTGGGGCCCCACCCCACACACAATCAAAAACTGTCCATAAATTACATAACACATTTTTTGGTGATTTTCAAGACCCACCCAGACCTTGTAACACTGAAACAAACACAAAAAATTAAGGACCTTTCCTCCTCCTCGCGTTGCATTATGTAATTTATGGACTGCCCCAAAAGAGTAGATCTTTGGGCTACACCTCATTTAATTCTCTTCCTTAGATGTTCTCTATGGCAAGTTGCTGAAGAAGTCCCCAATGTAAGAAACCACTGGGCTTCAGGAACACATCAAATGTAATTCCCATGAGCTTGGCACTGTATTTGACAACTGGGCTGGACAGAATTACAGTCCCAGCCCTTGGAAAAAATGGCAGTCCCAGACAGTCATAGAATGCCTACAGAAGATAATAGCAGGATATGTTGTCATTTAGAGTCGGAAGTAGTGAAGAAGCGTCGTTTCACAGCCCAGGAAAATATGAGATTTCCATAGGCTAATAGGTGTGCAGGCAATATTTTCTTGATATGGTTTGTTTAAATAAAAAAGCTAATACTTTCTCTTTAAAATTTAATTTTTGGCAGCTCTCCTCCCACCAGTGCTTCAAACTTTATTTTTTTACAAAAATACTTCTACAATGAATCTTTCCCCATCCTCTGCGTAGAATGTTAGCTATATCACTGATACAGTATGTTTCCTAATACAGGAAACACATGCAACTCAGAAATCAAATACGTTGGTCACTGTTAACCAATTAGTACTAACCAACCGTTAATGAACAATGGTATATGACTTACCACCCATTTCTATTGGTCTTGGATCTGGTCTAAAATGCTGATTTTTTTTTTTAATGAAAACTTTGGTTAGTGAAAATTAAACTAATTTTTATAGTAAATTAATGTATTTGTCCAAATTAATAAATTTGGATATTGCTTTATTGTATAAAAATTTTATTTAATTTTTTCACAAATGCTTTGGCAATCACCTTTAAATGTCCTCAAGAAGGGCCTTGATCCTTGAGTGAGGCCAGAGCACTACTGTAATGCAAATAATAAACTATGCCTCTAATAGTCTTACTCTACATGTATAGTTGACAGTTGCCCATTAGGATATTCTTTAGTCTCTATTTTGCCAATTTGTACAAAACATTGTATTGATATGGTATCTAGGCCCCACTACTGCAAGCACTTTCACACGTGCTTAACTTTATGCATGGGACTGATCTCATTGAACTCAATGGGACTGCTCCATGCTGAAGTTAATTGTATGCATAGCTGCTTGGTTGATTGGGGCCTTTTATTATTTTTTCTTTCCATTAGTTGAACCAGTATTTCCTTTCTGTATGTCAGCTTTCATTTGACTTTCAAAATTTTCTAGCTAACTTCTTTTCAAATCTGCATTTTACCCTTCCAGGGAGGCAATGTGGATAGGGCACTGGACTTGAGAGTCAGGAGACCTAGGTTCTGTTTTCAGTTCTGCCACTGACCTACTGTACACTTCAGTTTCCCCTCCGTAAAATTAAGACAGTGGTACCTACCTTCTTTTGTAAAATGCTCTGACATCTGCAGATGAAAAATGTTGTATTAAAAAAGTTGCAGATTTGTGGCATAACAAGGCAAATATAATCACTCTCTTCATTCTTGAAAACAGCTAAACCATTTGTATTCAACTGTTCTTCTTTTTAAAAAATCACTCTCATGCTTAGAACAAACCTGCTAAATGTCAGCCAGGAAGGTAAAAAACAGAAAGTGACCCATTAGAATGGAAACACTTTTGCAGCCTTAAATAGTGTTGCTATATGCACCACTAATAATTAAATAACAATAACCTAGTGTTCCATATGAGCACTACTTACTACTGTATTTAAGACAGTAAAGACCAATATTTATGAAGGTAAGAACCTACTCTAGAGTAAGAAGAATAGACTTGCAAAAAGTTATCAGATTTTAAAAAGCATGCCTATATATGATTTATTAACAATATGCTTCTTTGAACATCTCTAGTACAGAAATGTTACATAGCAAAAGGTTGAAATTTGGTGGGAAGATAATCTCCAGGTTGTAAATGTGCCTTTGGTAATGAGATAGAAACTGGGTGTGAATGTTGAAGTTATATGGCTTTGTAAAATATACTTTGTGCGTACACACTGGATTTGTAATGTGACTTTTTATTGGCCTGCCATCATTCTGTGGATTCAGTGCATGTATAAATAGCTAGGAAAGTTCAGAGACAGTGCTGGGAAGGTGTGTGGGGAAGACTTCTGCCTCCTGCTATACAATAAGTGTGGGTGTAAATGTCTTTTTCCATACAGGGTAGAAAGGTGTGTATGGAATGAGGCAAGGGCTTTTTCCTCTGATGACTGGTCATATTGAGCAATACAGAGCATTCCACTGACATCTAGCAAATAGTTGAATATGGTGAAAGAAATTCTTCATTTTTCTATTTTAAAAATGTATGAATTTCCATATGTGAAAGCTGAATTACAAGAATGTTAAGATAAAAAAGCACTTAGAAGTCAGAAAATGGCGATGTTAAGGTGCATGCAGAAACGTGTACGTAGACAGCGTTGAGGCAGTCCTTGCCCCAAAGAGCTTAAATAAAGACATGATGCAGCAAGTGAATGTAACAAGAAATAGAAGGATGAAGGAAGAGTAATAAGATCTTGTGGTCCAATAGCTTTGCAATGTGCACAACTTTTTGGCTCTGAATCAATTAATGTGTCAAACCCATAGCCTATGCTTTCCCTTAACATTCCTGCTCCCAGAAAGTGTCCGTTTGTTTCCTGCCTGTTATTTGCTTGGTTGGTTTTCATCCCTGTATACAGTGGACTATTCCCAATTTCCAGTCTACTTAGTATCATTAGTTCCTTTTTTTTTAAATATAAGTCATCCCCACAACTCCTGCAGCTGATGGGCCCCCTCCTCTTTGGGCACTTATCCTAACTGGGACTGGAAGGACACCATGCACCAATGGTTTTCCCACTCTATTGCTGTCCAGAGGGGCTAGGTTGGGTCCCTGCAGCTGTCAGGTGCAACATGGTAGAAATTCTATAGATCGTATATGAAGTGTATGCTCTGATGTCCCTGTGGTCTAGGTTTGGGACAATGCCACCAGGGTCTTAAGCATTCAGTTATTCCCCTTTCCAATATCTCCTGCTTCCAAAAGTCAGTCTCACCACCCTACAAACAGCACAGAGTGTCTGGAACTGATGATTCATTGGGGCACCTGGGCTTTTCCCCTTCCTCTAGTGCTACTGTTGTTGGTGTGGGCGAGGTGTGCTGCTGGGGTCATGTGCCCCCGAAGTCCTAGCTCCATAAAGGGACAAACAGGGATCAACTTGCCCCTGGTGGCAGTGGGTGCTGCTGCTGCATCCAGGAGCCACCTTAAAATGGCCATTCCTGCTGGAAATTCTGTGGAGAGCTTCAGCCAATGTGGTGCTCCTGAGAGGAAGGGAAGGAACTGCTGGGGCATTGTACCCAAAAAGCTCCACAAGGGGGTGCAAAGGGAGGAGCAGAAGTTGGTCTGGCTAGCACCTTGGTGCACTGCTGGTAGTGGCTCTTTCTTTCTCCTTCCTGAAGGATTCATCATCTTCCACTGGACAATTTTAATTAGATTAGATCATCTGCTCTGCCTTTTTCCTAATTGTGGGTTCATTTGTGTTGCATCTTATTGTGGATTTTTTAATTAATTTTCAAGTTCCTTGTAACTTTTATTTTACAAAGACAAAATCTTCAATAAGCTGTGCCCTTTTCCTGCTTTCTTTCCTAAGTCACGAGCTTTATTTTAAACTGCCATAAAATAAGTTGTTAAAAATAAATCTGTTTGATTTTTAAAACACTTTAACAGCAAATATCAATGGTCATACATCCTGCTGAAATAATGCAGCTAGTTTTTTAATATATGTTTTGTTTTTGTTTTTTGCGTTTTGAACATACTTCAGCCTTCCAATTTTGCCAACCTACTTCCGGCTTTTTAAAGAGCAAAATTCCATTATCAAAAAACTTGTTAAAAGGCATGAGCAGACATTCCACCTCTGTTCTGATTATGGTGCTTAGAACTTTCCACCTGTTGTCTGCACATTAAGCTAACTCCCACCTAAGTGTCTGCCTTTTATTGCTGTTTGACTAGAGGTGGGATTTTTATAGAGCAGATGCTATGACAAAAGCAGATGTTTAAAAATACATTGACGGCCATGGAATTGGTATAGTTTCAAAATACTTTTGTAATCATTCACCTCAGGACAAAAGTGTAAAGTCTGCTGCTCACATGATTGGAGTATTATTACTGGTTTTGAACTTTACGTAGAATAAATGTATTGTAATTAAGGATTATAAGAGTTTAAAATGATGGAGAATGTGAATTAATAGTTATAATCTTTGATTTCTATCAGAATAGTTAATGTCTACTGCTTTGTAGTACTCCACATTTGTAACGAATAGAAGTTGCTGTTAGTTTGTTTTTTTAATTCTGCCTCCTTAATATTTCTAAATTTTGCTTACAGTGTTTGCCAGTTCTGAGCCTGTGCCAGGATTCCACGGGGACACCCTGCAGTTAGCTTTCATTGACCTCAGACAAGTAAGACATTAGTTGTTTTTCTATCTTATTAATTTTCCCCTTTTGATTAGTGCCAAAGTTGTTACAATTCAATGATCTCTCATGTTTTTAGACTTCAGTGCAACCACTGTTGAAAAACAGCAATTATTTTAAGTGGTATTAGTGGGACTCTTCCCTATGAGTTAGTATTAAACTGTTTCCCCAGCATGGTTAGGGGGCACTGTGCTACCAGAGGTGCCATCTTGTGGATAAAATGTTAAATTGAGGTCCTCACAACTTGTTAAGCTCCCATGTCACTTTTTATGCAAGAGTATACATGTCGGTGTGCTGGCCTGATTCCATTTCAGGCAATTACCTTCTGTCTACTGAATTACATCCTGCATTTTCAATTTGACATAGTATTGTTCCCTACTGCCTGTCCTAAATTGTTATGTAGAATTGTTTTACCCTGATATACTGCTGCCACATTCCTAGTGATGACTGATTTCTAATGCTATGTCCATTTTACTTTTAAATGTCTTCAGTTATGAGCTCCAAACCCCTCCCTTGGGAAGACTGTTCCACAGATTTCACCATAAGGAAAATTTTCCAGACTGAATCTTACTTATCTTTGTTTCATCCCATTACTTCTATTTCCTGTTCTCGTTAGATTCTTATGCTACGTCCATCATTAACAATTCATCTTCCTCAGTTTTTTTTTTTACTTGACATTACCTTTTTTTTTTAAAAAGGATTTATCATATTTTTTGTTTTGTTTTATTTCACAAATATAGTAAAAGTGTTACCTGAACTGTGAAATGAATAGTTAACCAAATAAAAATGGGATTGACTTAAGCGCTGCAAGGCCTTTGACAACATTATTCAGCAATGTTGCCACTTGACAAAAGTCATCTAGAAAAAAGGGGTAATCTAAGAAGGGTTCCATGCCAGATTATCTGTTTGTTCACAATGTTTTCACTTCTGCATAGCTTTCTCATGGCAACCCAAATCTTCTCAAAAAATGAAAATCCTGTTGTAAAATTATTTTGCAGATAGTCTTCCCCTCTCTCATGCTAATGAGCAAAAAACTGGGGGTGGGCGGGAGCAGCTTTTTCAGTGATAAAATTAAAAGGTAGGGTCAGATTCTAAGATCACTTACACAGGTTTAATGATACCTTTGTAATCAGTGAAGTTACAATGGTGTAAATCTGGAATAAGTGAGCAGAGGCTCCAGGCCCATAGCCTGTGTTAAAGCTATACAATGGAAATGTGATGTCTGTGGATAAGAGAAGTGAAAGAAGAGTTTCAGAAACTGCAATTCGATGTGTGGAAGTATAGTTCTCCTTTTGGTATTCTACATCAGAGGTCCTGGGTTGACAAGTAGACGTTATCCTTTGGATTTTTATATCCTCCCTTATTACTAGCGTCATAGGTGATTAAATGCCTTCCACTTTGTACTACAGTAAATAGTTTAGTTGAAGGGAAGAGAGGTTTAAAGATTGATTTCATTGTGGCACATCTTCTTTGCAACTTTCATTATCCTAAATGCTATAAATCCTTGAAGAGCCTACATTTCTTTCAGGGAAAAAGTAATTTCCAGCAGTGCAGGAGATGGGGCGAGTATGTGTGCATTTACTATAGGAAATAAATAATATTTTTGTATGTTTAAGTACCAGTTGTTGAATATACGAGATAAATATTTACGGTACTGCTTATCCATGATTATTTAAATTGTGCTTGGATTAGCAACGTGTGCCTAGAATTCTTTTTATGCTGTATAATACTTCACAGAGTGTCTTTTTCACATACTGGGAATCTACTAAATTTCAGATATTTTATAAACTGCAGAAATTTAGGCAATTAGCTTGTTACTTGAGCGTCTAGCTATAGAATAGTTATAGAGTATTTTGTTTATTTTTTCTTTTATATTTCTTGTGTGTCTCATGAGAAACTCATAGGGATGCAAGTACTCATAAAGAGCGACAGTTACCTTTTAGTAAGGATTTAACACTGTTTTCCCTCTCTTCCTTTTTTGTCATCCATTTCTCTCTTAATAGGGTAGATGACAGTTCTTTTCAAGAAAACTTAGAAAGGCAACATAGCCTTTTTCAGAAACTTCTTATGAAAGGTCATGCTTCTGTTTTTTAGTTTGAATTTGATACTTCTTCATGAATTGTGGGATATGAAAGATAAGGAAGTAGGTCCACTGGTCAGGTTTTACCTGCCCACCCTGACTGTGCCCTGAGGTCAAACTCCTGATATTTGCTGTTCAGTACAGAGGAGTTGATGACAGGTAGGGGCTGATACAAGGGGGAAAGCTTGAACCATATCAAAGCTAAAAGGCAGGAGAATTGGGACTCAGTGAGAGACTGTGGCTAAAAGATGGATCAGCAGGATTGCCCTTTTTATAAAAAGTAGCTGACCTGTGATGGAAAAGACTTTATCATCCTGCCAATCACATGCTTGCTAATGGAAGCCAGTTATTTCAACAACAGTTTACTCCCTCTGTGTCGTATCAGGACAATGTATAAGATTAACAAGGATAGGGCAATGTAGTATTGGAGCACTCTGCCACAAGAAATAAATCTAATTTATAAGGAACCAGCTTTGGAAGAACCAGGAGGATAACTAAGCTTTCATAGTTACTATGGGGTGCAAGGAGCAGACTGGGCAGGTAGCTGTTTCTAAAGAGCACACTGAAAGTGCTTTCCTCTTAGCAGCTCCTGATCCGCTATCTCTCCCTGCCAGTAATAGCTCTGAACAGTCAGGTCCCAGTCCTCACATTGCAAGCCCAGTTCCCCCACATCCTCTCCACAGCTCTAGGAGAAAAGCTATCAAGAAGAGCTGCACCTAGCAGCAGCAGCTTTCTGCAATCAGGTCCCATTCCTCTTCCTGATTGAGGTGCTCTCATTGTCTTACCATGACCTCAGACACCCCCACCAAAAAATAACAACTTTGTTCCTTAAGGACCATGTTTTTTTCCAATAGCATACTTACAGAAACTCGATTCTGCCTAGATTCTCGTACCATTTCTATCACAATGGTATCTGAGCAACTTCCAGCAGTGCATTAAGTGACTAGCATGTGTTGAACATGGTTCTGTCATTTTCCCTTTCTGCCTTCCTCTCTCAAGGGAAAAAGTTTTGTGCATGAATTTTCTTCCAATTTTTGTTTTATTTTTACTTTTTTATGCTGTGCCTTGTGTATTTATTAGTGAAGGTATGGCAAAAAAACATGCCCTGAACTTGGAATGGTAAGTAATGAGGTTTGTAGTGGTTCTTAGGGGTTACCTACACTTGGATTTTTAATTTTTTTATTTAATACCATTGCAAAATATTTGTATAGTCATTCTTTTAAGAAAAGAAGGCAGAGGACGTGATGTAAAAAAAAAAGTGGGTAGTGGGAATGGAGCAGGAAGGAAATGCTGACTATGGGTTGCATACTCTTCTTCTTGCTAAAAGAAATTATGAAAATATCTACGTTGATTGGTGTTATTTATATAGCTACTAATGTGTGCTTAGCATTTTACAAAACCAAAAAGAGAGAGTCTCTGCCCAAAGGAGCTTATGTACTAAGACTGGACGTTACGCTACAATGATAACAGCTAAGGGAAGGACAGGGGTAAGTGAAAGTAAGTGTTATGTGAAGATCATGGAATTGTTTATCTTTGTAGGCAACTTGTTGGCTAAAGACAAGGAATCACCCCTACATTGAGTGGGGGCGCAAATCAAACAAGGAGATCAGTAAAAGTCAGCAAGAGCCAATGGGATGATCAACATGGAGGCTGAAGTCCCAAGGGTGGAGGACTGGAAGGAGAGGAGAAAAAAGGAAACCAACATTGTTGAATGAGGATTTAGGAGACTAGCAGCACTGATGCCAAACGCAGATGAGCTGGATGATATGTAATTTGAAGAAAGAAAGGGAGTGGCAGAAATGAAGGGAAACAGGTGGAAAGGGCAAGAATAGGAAATAATTATTATTAAACCTTTCTCCTTTGCCTGTTAGGTGGGACTTTTCAGGCTCAACCTGCAGCATGTCTGGTTATTCAGAGAAACTTATCACTCCTGTGAAGCCCTACCGCAGGCTGTTACGTAAAACGGATTTGTGTTTGTCTGGCTTTCAGGGAAAGGGGCTCAGAATCTCTGCCCTTCCTTCTCTCCATAGGCTGGTTTCACTGAAGTATAAGGAGCACTTCAGGCAGTCCCTGCCTAGAACAGAGGCACATGAGGGCTCCATTCCCCACACAGCCGCACCACCTTTTGATTTTAGGGAAGCAGGTGAAAAATCTCTTCTCACATTCAAAAAGACTCTGGCTTGACTACATGGGACATTACTTCGCAGTAAGCCCGGGTATGAATCTACAGCTCACTAGCTTAGCTAGCCACACAGTAATGTCCTGTGTGGACGCTGCTACCAAATACTAAAAGTTCCATAGTATGCTTTTACATCCTGATCTTTGAAACAATAGTACATCAAGCTGCATTCTGGGACACTGTGCTGTAGCAGTGTCCACACAGGATGTTACTTCATGGCAGGCTGGGGCACTGTAGACTCTCATCCTGGTTTGCCATGCAGTAATGTCCCATATAGACAAGCCCTAAGTGGTACTAGGTCTCTCCCGAAGTACTGAGATGGGTGCTAGCCATCCTGAGGGAGAAGGCAGGCATCCTTTCAGGTTCCTAGATCCATCTAGTGGACTATTCCCACAATTGAGGTACCAGTGCCCCTTCTTAGCTGAAAACAACCTCCTGAATCAAGGATGTCATCTTGGTCCCAGACCTGGACGGTCTGGCTATGGTTAATAGCTTGGACATCGGAAGAGAAGTTTAGCTCAGCAGGGTTTTTTCATTAATCTCACTGATACTTTTTGGTATCCAGACAGAATTCAACCAGGAGATTTTGTTCTTTGGTCTGATCAAATTATATATTTGGTGTGAAACAGAAAGCTTTCTGGGGCAGGAACTGTCTCTTTATTTGTACAATGCCCAGCACAAAGGAGTCCTGGCCTCTAGATGCTACCATAACTCAAATAATTACCACAAAGTTCTGGTAATTTCACCGAAACTAGATGTGGGCTCACCTGTGCATTCTCAATTGAAGACTGCAAAGTAGTGTCTGCGGGCCTGTGCCTGTTCAGAGCAGTGCCCCGGACTCTGACCGAGGGCATATAAGGGAGGTATAAGCCTGCCTCCCCTCAGTTCCTTTTCAACGACCAGCTTGAGATGCAGAGTTCTACTGTCTGCTGTATTCAGTTTCACAAACTGCTCCAAGATTGAGATAATTCCAGTACCATCAATATACTTTCCCTAAGCCTCTGGAGCCCTTCAGGAGAAAGGCCAGACCACAGAAACAGAGGTCTCCACCCAATCAGTGGAGACCTCTGCTAAATGCTTTAGCATTGGCCTGCTAAAGCCAGGAGTGTGAGTTCAGTCTGGGATCTGGGGCAAAAATCTGTCTGGGGATTGGTCCTGCTTTGAGCAGGGGGTTGGACTAGATGACCTCCTGAAATCCCTTCCAACCCTGATATTCTATGATTCTATGACACCTTGGTCAAGGGCATCAAGCAGTCCTCTCCACCAGATCACATATTGTGTCACTACCCCCCATTTGGAAACCGACTATTACACTACCTACCTACTGGGGAGTACCTTATTTCAGATAAGTGGATATTGGAGGTCTTCAAAGTGGGCTAATCTATCCACTTCCATTCTGTTTCTCCTTCCAACCCACCCCTCCATCCCCATTCCTTTTTAGGGACCCTTCTCATGAGTAACGCCTAAAACAAGAAGTTAATTCTGTCCTCATTCTGGGAGCAATAGAACTGGTCCCACCAGAGTTCATTGGAAGAGGATTCTATTCCAAATATTAATTTGTTCCCAAGAAGGACAGAGGCTGGAGACCAATGCTCGACCTCAGAAATTGAATGGCTATGTTCTAGCACAATACTTCAGAATGGTGACATTAGATACCATAATTCCATCCTTAGATCCAGGAGATTGGTTCGTTGCCCTCGACCTACAAGACGCCCAATTTCATGTAGCCATCCCCCACTCCCACAGATGTTTCCTAAGATTCATGATAAGGGAAGATCACTATCGAGTTCTCCACTTCAGACTCTCCACATCCCCGGGGCACTCACAAGATTCTCTCACTGTTCCCATGTATGGACATCTGGCTTCTCAGTGGCTGGTCTCCCCAAGAGGTCCAGTCAGCAACATCCAGAGCATTAGCAACTATTCCAATGTCTGGATCTCTCCATCAACTACAAAAAAATCCATACTAACTCCAGTGCAGACGATAGACTTTATAGGAGCTACTCTAGACTTCACAACAGCAAGAGTCTGCCTACCCAAGGAGAGATTCTCCACTCTATCCAACCTAATGTCAGCATTACAATGCAGCCCATAAACCTCAGTGAGGACATGTCTACAGGTCTTGGGACACATGTCAGCCTCCACGTTTATGACTCCTCACACAAAGATGCACCTCAGATGCCTCCAGACATGAATAAGAACAGTGTATACCCCAAACAGACACAGCCTCTCCAAACACATCAGTGCTTAAAAATGTGTTGGACTGTCTTATGTGGTGGAAGGACCCATGGAAGGTCTGTATTGGAACCCCATGTTTGCATCCAGCACTTTTGAAGACCCGTCAAATAGATGCATCTCTGTTAGGATGGGGAGCTCACCTAAAGGGGGAGACAGCACAGGAAAAATGATTGGCACAGGAATCAGCACTCCATAGCATTAGCCTGGAGCTGAGAACAGTACAATGTGCTTACCAACACTTCCTTCACACCACACAAGTTCACTCAGTCAGAGTAATACTGGACAACAAGACAGCAGTGTATCACATCAACCACCAGGGTGGAGCAAGATCCCAGTCCTTACGTGAAGAGTTGCTTAGGCTGTAGAACTGGTGCATCTCCCATCAGATAGAAATATCAGCAATATATCTACCAGGCCTCCAGAATACAATTGCAGACTCCCTGACACTTCTGGCAAGATCATGAATGGGAGCTCAAAGACTCTGTCTTACACAGCATCTGCCAGACCTGGGTATACTGCAATATACCTCTTTGCCACTTCAAACAAAGTGAAATGCTCCACTCCAAGGGAGGTTACAACCAAAACTCTCTGGGGGATGCCCTGATAACATCAGGGCCCTGTACCCTTCTTTTTGCTTACCCACCTATACTGTTAATCCTCAAGCTGCACTGAGAAGGAGTGAGAGCTAGCTTCATAGCACCTGCTAGGCTGAGGCAGGAGTGGTACTCAAACCTCATCCCCTCTCGGAGGTAACACCCCTCAGACTTCCTATCACAAATGGCCTATTGAGGCAGAACTCAGAGTCCCTCATCCATCCCAACACCCCGTTCTCTGAATCTCAGAGACTGGTTTTTCAGTCTGTCTCAAGCATGGAATTGACCTTTTGGCTAGAGTTTAGTCAGTTTATCAGTAAAAGCCCAATACTTGCAAGACTTACCTCCAAAAGTGGAAGCACTTCCAATCCTAGTGCTCCCTCCCATCTTTTCAAGCCTTGGGAGTTCCGCTTTCCAAGATCATCGAGTACCTATTGGGATTAAAAACAGAGACAGTCTCAGTGAGCTCTATAGGAGTACATCTTGACACCATTACAGCCTTCCACTCACCCATCCAGGGCTTCTCAGTCTTTTGCCCACTGTACAGCAACCAGATTTATTAAGGGCCTATACAACTTGTTTACTCCTGTTCAACAACCAGCCCCTGCAGTGGGACATCAACCTGGCTTTAAACACCGTCCTTTTAAAGCGGTGGTGACCTGCTCCCTCCTCCACCTCTCCCTCAAAATTTCATTCCTAATTGCCATCACCTCAGCAAAGCAAAAGAGGGAGCTATGATTGTTCATGGCAGACCCACCATACACCACCTTCTACAAAGATAAAGTCATACTATGGCCCCATCCTCACTTCCTCCTATAGGTCTCCTCAGAACATAATATTAACCAGGAAATTCATCTACCAATTTACTACCCAAAACCTCATGCCTGCAGAGAAGAATCAAGCCTGCATTCACTGGATGTCAGAAGGGTTCTTGTCTTCTATTTGGACAGGACTAAATCATTCTGGGCCTCTCCCAGGCTATTTGTATCAATTGCAAATAAGATGAAGAGCCAACCGATTTCCACACTAAGCCTGTTCAACTGGGTTTTGGGTTGCATCTCGACCTGTTATGAAAATGCTGGGTTACAGCCTCCTCAGATTAACAACACGTTCCGCTAGAGATCAGTCCACATCTGTAGCTGTACCGAAGGATGTTCCTTTACCAAAAATCTGCAGGATTGCTACTTGGTCTTCTGTCCATATCTTCCCAAACATTCCAGCATCTTTCCTGCTTCTGGAGATGACACTGCTTTTGGTGATACAGTTCTTAAAACTGTCCTGAATTTACTTCCTCAGCACCTACCTCTTCATTGAGTTACTGCTTCAGAGTCTCCTACAGTAGAGCACCCATAGGGGTATATTCATGAAGAAGACGTAGAGGTTACTTCCCTTACAATAACTTGAGTTCTTTGAGATGTTTTGTCCCTGTGATGCTCCACCTCCCCTGCTCATTCCCATCTGCTGTGAAGTTTGGCTTCGCGGTCGAGAAGGGAATGATTGATGGTGGCTCTCGCACTTCCCTACATGCCCTTGTTCAGAGCATGAGGTGCTGCTCTGCACAGGCACAGGCCTGCAGACACTACTTTGCAGTCTCTGATTAAGAGCGCACAGGTGCACGCTCATGCAATGGTGCAAGGACAAAACATCTCAAAGAACTCAAGTTACTGTAAGGTAAATAACTTCCCCTTTCTTTCCCCTAAAGTTATAATATGTCTAACTTTGATTTAATCAATAGTATCTTTGAATTTTTAATTTGATGAATAGTAGAATAAATCCAGCAACCTGTATGAATTCACATCCTGTATTACTTCCAATTCTTTCAGATTCCATCCTTCTCTAAATTATCTGTCAATCACAGGTAGCATTTAGAACATACAACAAGAATAGGAATCAACAGATTGTTTTTCTTCACTGCAGCAATTTTCCTTGTGGAGATTGTTAATTTGGCAGTCACCAGACGTTTCTCATAGGACTGAATGCAAAGCCCACTGAAATGAAAGAAAGTCTTTTGCAACAGAAAGTCACAACAGAAAGTATTGTAATGATTTTGTGTTTGAAAGCAAAATAATCCATTTGAGGAGATGGCGGAAGCTTTTAGCAGGCATGCAGTATCATTACATGTGGGATTACAGGCTTCCAAAACATAGAGAACACAATATGGCAAGGCTGTAAAAATTCTGATGCCCAGCAACATAAAAGAAGTGATGTGTAATTAATGCCTTCTAGACAAACTGCTGCCCTTCACTTGGACTTTTACCTCTTTGGGACAAAGTCTGTGTCTTCATAAATGTTTGTACAGTGTCTAACATAGTCGGATCTTGATTGTGGCCTCTTGGTGCTACCATAAAACAAACAATAAATAATAATCCTGGGTTCCTTGATTGACTACCATCAATGACCTAAAATGAAAACTGACTTCCTTCCACAGTTTCCTTGTACTGGTCCTTTTCATTGGGTCACTTGTGCTTTTACACTAGGTTCCAGTCCAGGGAGTACAGGAACTCTTTGTGAAGATGAGGGTGTGTAGACCCTGAAATAAAATCCCTGAACTCTTGGAACTGGCCTAGCCCAGGGCATGGGCAAAGAAAGAGGTCAGCACCATCTTGAAGACCCCCCAGTCAAATTGGGGCTCAAAGAAAGAGACAGGGAAATCGGAAGAGGGGTGAGGGGAAGGGTGATGGTGGGGAACCGGAAAGGGAATATGGGGAGAAAAACAAGGGAAATAAAGAGAATAAATGTTATGAAGCTGAATGTGGTAGATGGTAGAAGAGACAGATAACATCTTAAATATAAGGGAGGAAAGAGAAAAAGACTTACTTAGAAAAATGTCCCTAAACCTTTATTACTGTTATCTTTATCCTTTTTCTTTTCTCTGTACTTATCACTTTTTAAATGGTATGTACTGAGATACAATAAGAATATTCTTAAAAAAGAAAAGAGGAAGATGAAAAGAGACTGGAGTCTGTGAAATAATTGTTGCCCAGGAGATTGGGGAGAGTTTTCAGGCCAGCTGTGGCCCATTGAGAAGGACAAAGTCTTCGGGCTGTCTTCACTCTTAGGATATGTAAAACACCTGCAGCTGGTCCGTGTCAGTTGACTCAAGCTTGCAGGACTCAGGCTGCTGGGCTATAAGATAGCAGTGTAGACTTCAGGCTGAGGCTGGAACCCTCTGGGATACTGGAGGGTCTGGTTGGCTCCAACTCAAGCCCAAATGTCTACACTGCAACTTTATAGCCCCACAGCCTGAGCCCAGTGAGCCCAAGTCAGCTGATACTAGCCAGCCATGGATGTTTTATTGCAATGTAGATATACCCATAGTTTCAGTTTAAGTATTATGTGCTCAATACTGCACTTGGGAAGAAGTGCACATGTCTAGACCTTTATTGTATGCACTTCCCCCAAAATGCAGCATGGTTCATTCTGCAGTTTGTTGGCACATCCAAAGAAACAAGAATGAGACATTAATTTTCAACTTTCAGTCCTAGATCTGAGGTGCCAATCAGTCAGTGCACCTGAGATTTGTAGGTATGGGTCAGGTCAGCACTTTGCCCTTGAAGGAGGAGCATGCAATAGACATACAACACAATTTAATTTTTTAATGGACTTGTGTGCTTTACAGAAAATATCGAACCACCTTATTTTTGTTAGTCATGTCAGAGATGCAAGCTGTGGTTAGATAAATCACCCCAAAAGAAATTTTCCTAGCCTCAGTGATGCCAAAAAAGTTGTCATTTTTATTAGAAATAAAAAGGTACTTTTTTAAGAACACTGCCAAGCTGGAGTTTAAAGAGAGGGCTCCTTAATTCCTCATTAGCAGCCCGCTGATGCATTGTTGCTGTTTTGTTTTACGCACCAACAGGATAGAAGAATAGACATGGACCCACAAATGCAGTTCAGACCCATACCCATATAATACACTAGGGAATGGTATACACTCACAGTGATGCCTAAATCTTACACACATTGAACTTGAGGAAAGTGTAGAACTCTTCACAACGAGGGAGAATCATGCTGAATATTTAGTCCACAGATACATAATTATGTAACTTGAAAGAAAAATTTGTCAATAGTAGATTGAAAAGGCACAACCATATATATAAAAAAAAAACAAGCTGAAAACTCAAAGGACAATGTAAAACATTCCCAACAAGCTTAATTAAGTAAAACCAGTAATAGACTTAAACTACTTTACTTTAATAAGGGTGTTAATTACTAGGGGATTAACACTGCTTACATGTGATAATAGACATAGTCGGTCAATAATGGATGACAATAATATGCATTTAAGAAGCACAAGAATCTAGCACAGATTACTTGCTCAGAATGGATAATATTGCAAAGTAGCAGGAAAACAGAGGAAGGAGGACAGAGGCAAAAGTCCCATTTTTAATACCTTATTGCTCAGGTTATGAGAACCAGGCTAATTCTTGCAAAGTTACATATTGCATGTCCTTTCGCATCACCCAGTGTACCTAAACAAATAACAAGAATTGAGACAAAATATTGTTTTATCGAGATATGTCATCTTAAGTGATGGGAAGAAGACTTTTCCAAAGAAAAGAGCTAAGATTTTGCTGTGGGCCCCAAAGCTTGCTGAAATGTTTGTTAGTACAGTTTAATATATGGACTATAGAGGTAAACTTGAAATGGCAGGTGGGGAGGGGATTGAGAAATCCCTGAAGATAGTCCACCAACAGCTACATTATCATACCTGAACAAGTGGTTTTGGCTTCACTTACAGTTTGGCTATAATCAATTCCTAAACCAGTGGTTTTGGCTATACTTGCATTTCTGGTCCAGTGGTTCCCAGGTCTAGTATAGTTTTGCCTAAGGGATGCAACTTCATCAGCCAGAGAGTAAGTGGTGCAAGCATACCCTGGATTACTGTAATGTGTTTCTCATGAGGCAGCCCGTGAAGAAACTTCAGCTAGAACAGAATGTTAATGAGTTTATCACACTGTGCTTCACAGATTTCACTGACTTCTGTATAGTTTCTGGGTGCAATTCAAGGTGTCGATTTCTGACCTATAATAAAGTCCTTTAAGTTTTTGGTTATGGTGTGTGTTCCCTCATGGTCTAACTCAGATGTAGAGCTCAGCTGGACACTTCATCTAATGGTTGACATGGTTTTATTGGCTTTAGTTTACCTACAAAGGGGTCTCAGTGGAAAGCCTCCAATTTTGGAACTTGCTCTTGGATTGACAGAGCCCATGTTTGTTGACCTTTAGGACATATTTCAAGGCTTAGACATTTACCCCGGTTTTCTCCAAAGGTTGGGTTGAGCTGTTAGGATTTCAATTGTCTAGTTGGTGGAGTCTTTAGTTAATATTATTGACATTTGGTCAATTATTGCATGTTTTTAAATTTGTATGGATGTGCTTAGAGCAGGGGTCGGCAACCTTTCAGAAGGGGTGTGCCGAGTCTTCATTTATTCACTCTAATTTAAAGTTTCGCATGCCAGTAATACATTTTAACATTTTTAGAAGGTCTCTTTCTATAAGTCTATAATATATAACTAAAGTATTGTGTATGTAAAGTAAATAAGGTTTTTAAAATATTTAAGACCCTTCATTTAAAATTAAATTAAAATGCAGAGCCCCCCCGGACCGGTGGCCAGGACCTGGGCAGTGTGAGTGCCACTGAAAATCAGCTCGCGTGCTGCCTTTGGCACGCGTACCATAGGTTGCCTACCCCTGGCTTAGAGGTACTACTGTACCATAGATGTGCTGTATAAATTGAAAAATAAATACCAAGTGGTGTAAACAATATTGCTCTGGAGCAGAGCTTCAGGGAACAGATTAAAGACATAGTTAGAGTGAAGAGGCAGAATCTGGTCTCAGTGATGTATTGTACTAATTTTGGTGCCAGATGTTGGCGGCTTTGATGGTCATCTAACATAGGAATCCATAACATTGGACCATGTTATGTACCTCAGTGTGAGTCTTTACATTATTTCTTGTATTTAGATTTACAGTTTTCTTAGTGCTCAAGTGAAACAAAGGCACTTACTTTGTAAAGCCAAACAAAATAAGTAAAAAAGACTCACCACCAAAACAAACTACTTCCCTTCACCTACTGCGGAGTCCCAATTAACCTCTGCAGAAACAGATAAACTCTGCAGCATATCCAGAAGGTCAATGAACTCTGTGGGGGTGGGAGGGCAAGACATTCCAGAGTGAAGAGCCCCCTCAAAGAAAATGCCTTGAAGAATCTGCATCCAGTGCTAAGACAATATCATCATGAACCACCATAGCTAGCGCAATCTCAGTATTCTTCCTAGACACAGCTCCATTTTATAGCTTGGTCTGGTTTATGTGACGTATAGTTTGGTCTGAATCTGAAAAATCTTATTGCATAATAATTGGAAAACTCCCCACAGAAAGAGATACTCTGCTCAGTCACCAGATATGAACTATCCATATTAACCAGACTGTTCACCTCCTGGAACAGTTCTGCTGATTGGGACTTCGCAAATGGAAGTGAAGAAATCCTTTTTTGCCTCCTGCACAGTCATAATTTAGATTTTTAAAGCTTCTTATGTCACAGTTGGTCACATCAGAACTGGACTTCCACAAACAATGCTTAAACTATCTTCCCTTTTATGTCATTTTACATAGCCACATTCTCAGATCATAGCTGTGTCTTCAAAACACCAAATTTTCAATCCCTAGAAATAACCTGACTAGCGTTTCAAACTTTACACTATCATTATTGCACTCTTGGGCAGAACACTTCAGTGTTTAGTTCTATAGTATAGTAGATTCACTTTGTAGATTTGATGTGCATGTATACAAAGACAGATTGGATTAGCTTGTTCAAAATGGTATTTTTCCAGACAGTTTGACTTTTTGTTGGTTAAGAGTCTGTGTATCCAGGTTTTGTTTAGAATAAACTAAGGTTGTAAATACCTAGAGAGACCTACATTGATAATGCTGAAGTTAAGGCAAAATATAAGACAACAGTTCTTTGTTTAAGGGGAGAGCCACATAGAACCCATTCACTGGATATGCTAGCAGTTCCCAGTGGCTAGTAGTAGGATATCCAAATGGCATGCTGACAGTGTCTCTCCCCTTTGAAAATAATGGATTATACAGTGAACATGACTTGTGTTTAGAAATGGCATATTCCAGTTACACCAAAGTTTAGACAGCATTTAGAGGAAAGCAAAGTGGATCTGATTAAAATGATGGATTTTATTATTCCTAGATATCAGCAGCTGTAAACACACATTATCTAAAAGATTGAGGCACATAATACAATTTTAGTACAGATACAACAAATGTTATTAAAAGAAACTTATGTGCCATATGTATAATATGGCACTTTTCAATCTTCATTTTTCAAAACAAGTGAAGTATTTACGATTAAGCCAGTTTTAAACCTCATGTAGTTAAAAAAGCTACTTATAGAAAAATATAACTATATAAACCCAATGTGGGTAAAAATTCACTCTCCAGATCAGATATTACATGCTATATTTCACCCCAAATAGAGCTTATAAACCCCTGTAAAAAAAAAGTCAACATAAAAGTTATAGCTTTAAATTCAGCTAAAATATTGTAAATGTTTCCTCATAATTATAGCATGTAAGTTAGATTTTGAAAACATTGTGCAGAACAGAGGTATAAGTTCTGTTTTGGGGGACTGTGCACATAATTCCCTACATGATCTTTAACAGCGCATGCCTTTGCGTCATAAGCTCAAAAATTGATGAATGACCCTGAAACGTGCATAATACACAATTTTTCATCCACCCAAATTTTATCATTGACACAGTTTTAGGCTTTGTTTGAAGGGACTTGTTGTACAAGCTAACCGACTACGCAAGAACAATTTGGCCAGAACCCCTGCCCTCCGGAGACTGACTGTCTGCCAGACTGCTGCTTTTGAAACTCTTGTCTGTTTCTAAACTCAAAAGACAGTTTTCTTTTGTTTTTTTTGTTTTGCCACTAGACCATTATTCTTTAATGATGAGGAAGAAGGCACTTTATAATAAAGATTATTTGCACTGTAATTACACAAATCTTTGTATTGTATTGCTATATTATATATTGTACTGGCCCGCCTACTTATATTTCCTTCAATTACTACTTCACAGCAACTTTATTCAGAAGACCTTGGCTTCTTAAAGTATTAATGGGATTTGCAAAAGTTGTAGGAGCTGAATGTTTTTCTGGTTATGCTAACAGAGCAGCAAGCTTGTTCACATAACTCCAACAGCATGCATTTTTTTTCTGCAGACAGTCCTAAATTCATTTGAAGTGCCAAAGAATTAGAGGTGTATTTGGGTTTACTCGTAAATGTAACAAGACCAGACATCTCACAGAATATACCTTAAGGTCTAGATTTTAGGAAAGTATTCTGCCCTTTGGGAGAATTTAGGTTATAAAGGATTAGTTTGAACTTTTGGCTTTTTTCTAAGCAAAACAACAGTTCCCTCTGGTTCAGATGTCATAACCTCTGAGTTTACATATTATACACTTACAAATGTGTGAGAGATTATACCCTAACATTCAAGATAGTGACAGCTACTATCTTCACTTACGGACATAAATTTGAAACAGATGTAAGTATTTAAATGTAAAAGTAAGGTTTCATTTTTTGGTAAATTTTTAAATGTTCTCTTATAAGTATAATTTCTAAATGTAATATTTAAGTTTGTTGAAAACCATCAAACTTAAGTGCAGTGCTCTAAAAACTGGAGACTCAAGACATTGCCTTGCTAACACACAAACTGCCCTGCTTTTGAAAACCTAGAGGTCAGTTTTCAAAGCATGCCCAGGAATTTACCCTGCGACTCCCATTGACACTAATGGGAATTGCATAGCTAACTCCTGGAACATCACTTTGAAAGCATATTCCTTAGATGGTGAGCGATCCAGAAAAAGGGTAGCATAAACTATGGAGAGACATTCACTGATCGAGAGATCAATTTACACTTTGAAATATTATACTAGTGTGTATTATTCCTGTTATGTGATCAGTGAGAGGATTTTAAAATTCACCACATTCACAAAATAAGTCACCAGGAGTAAATAAAAAATACTTTGGCAAGTGGCAGGCAGACTTGCTAACCAGTTTAAAGTGATATTTGTCAGCATTGAAGAGATGAAGTGATAATTGGAGCTGTTTGGTGCTGATATTATTCTACAGTTAGTGAACTTTTTCTTGTTCTGAGCAGATTTAAGTTGCATATCTGTATTTTTAAATATTTTTGTTATTTGTTTGGTGTAAAAAATATCCAATTCTGCTTCCTTTTGCTCCCATGCTTTTCAGTTCTCTTCTAGAAGGTAATTTCATGGTGTTTATGCTTCAGTAAATATGGAAAGGATACATTTTGTGAACTGACATTATTTAGTGTCTGAAGCTTTTTTCATATATAACCTGAAAATGTTGTAACTGGATTTTATTAATTATTATTTTATTATAAATAATTATACATGTATTGTACACAAAAACATTGTGCTTGTTTATGTTTTATACCCACTGACTAAAGAAGACATTATTTTTATTATTATTATTTTATTACTTGTATTGTGGGTATGCCTAGAAGCCACAGCCATGGAGCCAGAGCCCCATTGTGCTAGGCACTGTACAAACATAACAAAAAGACAGTCCCTTCTTCAAACTTTACAATCTACTAGGGCTATAGTAACAGTTCCATTGAGATGTTCCAGTGATATCATAAACCATGAAAGTCGTGCTTAAGTAGTGTGCATAATTATCTAGAACTAAGGAATGTAATATAGAACATGGATACTGTCCCTTACTCTCCTGCTTCTTTCAGATACTACTGATGTGGCTAGGTCTTTGAAGCTCCTCCAAATCAGCTATGTTTTGAAAATACTGCTTGAGCTGAGTTCAGTAAGAGTAGTTGATGGTGCATATACTGATGGGGTGAATCTCTGTAATTGAGGGATGTAACATAAATACCAAAGAATGTAGTTGGATTCTCATAATTCATAGACATGATATCATACCTACTGAGAAGTTCACAGAGTAACACTAGTAATCAAATCCTTACTCACACAAGTAGTCCCATTCACTTCAGCAAGCTCTTTTAATAAAAAAAAGATTTTGCCAGATATGTTTAAAATGTTTGGATTGCAAACATATTCATGTGCACATTCACAGTGCAAGGGATTTTGTTTGTTCTAGAGCAGTTTTTCCTTACACTTTTAGGCAATGATTATCAAGATAGTATCATATAGTGATGTTGGTGTAGAACGGCTGGTGTCATCCACTCCTGGAAGGTCTTCATTTTGTTGATGGTTGAAATATTTCCTATGTAGTCTGCAGAGTTTTGGATCCTTCTGAATGAAGGCTGTAGACTGTAAACTGTTTTATGTAGACTGTAATCTGTTTCAGTCAGGGACTGTCTTTTTTAGAGGTGGGCAATGTGTGTACATTGCCTGACATGATGGAACCCAATCCCTCATTGGAGCCTCTAGGCACTACCACAATTAAAATAATTATAAATGTGTTGTTAATATACTTGCAATACTTATCTTATTTATTCAAAATAGATATATAATTTACAACAATTACATGCAAATGTTTAGATGAAAAGCTATAGATCCATATTTAAAAACACACATATGTAGTTAATCTGTATTCTCTGTTCAAAAGTGTCTTAGGATAACTCATAATTGTATATGCTCAACAGCATTATTTTCCTGGAAGTTCACCCAGCCTTTTAGGTTCTGGGGTTTTTTAATTAAAAAGGTCACAAACCATTATATCTAAATTTCAAAGAATTTACCAATTAGCTGTAGTCTGCAATGCCCAGCAGGTGGCTTTTATACTATTAAAAGGAGATTGTTTCCATCTCTGATCAAAGCAGAAACAAAAGTAAGGAAAATGTTAAGTATTTTGTTATGTAGCGCAAACCGTATGGTGTGTAAATTATAGGTAAATTGTGGTGAGGGGGATTAAATTGTAGCATTGCAGGAAATATTTTCTTTTGTACATTTTTAACACTATTCTTCATGAGGATTTTAATGGTAATAATTAAATATCTGTTTAGATTATTGATTGGCTAAGAAGATTAAACAGCCTGCTATTTCTTAAAATGAAGATGTGAGAGTTTTCAATATTTAAAAGTAAATATAAATGCACTGTAGTCGTTTAAAGTATGTATACAAGTATTAATGTCAAATTAGAGTAAACTAGATGAGAAAAGATTTTTTCTCAAGATACTGAAAAAGTTCTAATTTGCACTTTTCAATTAATTTAACCTTTCCAGATTTGTACCTACTTAGAAGAATGTTTGTGGCCTTTTGACCCTTTTGTTATCCCTAACTCAGAAAGGCTTTTATTCTGTAGGGCTTAGGTATAAAAAATAAAAAGGAACGTTAATGGCATAACAGTCCTTTCTGATCACTCTGTGTAAGATGTTTATGCAAAGTGTCAATAGAAGCAATTGGCCTAACAGTGTGACAACCTACTTTGCTTGGAAATGGGCTAATCTCCTGTTTGGGTTATCCAGAGGTCAGGTAGGGATTTCTTTTTGCACTCCCCATAGTGCATGGGTACACAACTCATAAACACTGTTGGGAAGAAATTAGAGTCTACTGAGCCCTGATGAGTCACAGTTAAAATCCCAAGAATATAAGTCTCACAGCTTTTTTTAATTAATTGAATCCCCCCATCTCCTTTTCAGTTTTTTTTTTTCTTTTAGCACCATACCAAACACCGTACTTAAACATATACATATGATACTGACCCTCACGGATGTTCTACCAGTATCATTATCTGGTGCTTCACTTTCATTTTTTTCAAGTAGACATCATCCCACGCCATTCTGAAGTTCATGTGGAAATTTACGTTAAATCTCAGTTTTCCAGTGTTACCACTGTTGCCCTGTCACAGCAGGTTGGAACTCAATAAGCGCTCAGGCAAGCATGGCAGGCCATGAAATAGGCCTTGGCGGGCTTCATGCTGTGAACTCCTGCCTTAGTGAATCAGCTTCTGTGTGTTTTTATAACTGCCTTTTTTCTCTGTTAATTATGCCCCAAGGCTGTGGAAAGACAGCATTTATCTGTTGAAACAGACTAAGCAGCAAGTGTTCTGACATGTTTATCAGGCAAATTGTACCTGACAAAAGGTAATTACACATGCAATCAAGTCTAGAAGTAACTGGGTGATTAGGGGTTAATAAACTGTTTAGCATAAGAGATATCCTTGTGTTCAAAGAAAGTGGCTAGAAAAGGATAACTAAAAGCAAAGCAGTAAAAAATAACTTTTTTTTTTCAGTATGTGGATTTAAGTTCACAAAAATCAAAACAGGTTTCTAAAGTAGCAAAAATATGCAACTCGTCTTTCTCACAAACTCTCAAATAGCTCAAGTATCAGAGGGGTAGCTGTGTTAGTCTGGATCTGTAAAAAGCAACAGAGGGTCCTGTGGCACCTTTAAGACTAACAAATGTATTGGAGCATAAGCTTTCGTGGGTGAATACCGCATGCGTCTGACGAAGTGGGTATTCACCCACGAAAGCTTATGCTGCAATACATCTGTTAGTCTTAAAGGTGCCACAGGACTCTCTCTCAAATAGCTGGTACCTAGCTGGGCAAGCCAAAGCTATTTGTTGGGTCAGTTGATAGCAAAACACAGATAAAGGCACCATTCCATCTGTACACCGCTATTTAGATCATTTAAAATTATTCTAGAATTACTTCACGAGAAATGATCTGGTTTTGTTCTCTAACTGGCGCAGCAGCACACATTCCCTTCTTTGCTGGCCAGCTCTGGACTAGCCCTAGCTGCCATAGGGGACCTCCCAAGCAGGATTGTGCCCAGCTCTTGCCCAAAAGCAAAAGGGGAAGACAACTCTTATGCACCTGAATAGAACTAACCACAGTGGAGACCATAACATTTTGCTGCTTACAGTATAAATATGTAGCTGTTTGCAATATATTAATAAAAATATTTGAATGTAGGAAGACTCTGGTTCTCAAGGATAGTTCAAAGGTGGGTTCAGGTCTCATGAAGACAATCACTGCAAATAAATCCGCTAAATAAGGTTCTAATCATATATGCAGATCCCTCCAAACTGAATTTAAGAGCCTACAGGTAGAAAGGAAGATCCTAAAATATGTTCAGAGCAGGTGATAAACACCTTAACTACCTTGAAGAAAAAGTGCATGACTGTGGTGTATTTGCGAGGTGAATTAGGTTCATAGAGTGATGCAGCTCCAAGAATTCTACATACAAAACCTCCTTCCCACACATTTTCTATACTTATAAGATCTGAAGGACTCAGACTGAGCAGCGTAAGGCTCTGAATAGCAGCAGTTAATGCATTACTGAGCATCGATTACTATAAATCAGTTCACAAGCAGTCATATCACGAGTTATTGGAAGACAGCAAGAGCTTTGAAACCATAACATATTCACAGCTACCTTACTTAGAGCCTGAACCTTATCCCTATAGCCCTTATAGAACTTTTTTTTTGACCTGTGGGATCAGTCTTACTACAACATTTCATGTTGATCAAAACAGCATTCTTGATAGTCATCAATTGACTAAGTTGGGAGCTCTTTTAATTGAGGAATAGTTCAGTATCTGCTACAAGTGGTACTTAAGGTATCAGAAACCTTTCAGTAAAAAGGACCTGAATCAGTCCACATGATGCAAGAGATGGCATAGCTTTCCTTTTGTCCAAATCCAGTTCACCTGAAACAGTGTAGATGTAGGGCATGTGTTGGTTGTGTGAAGAGCATTTAGAAAATATATAGACAGGACCAAGACTCTCAGGAAATCACAGCATCTTTTCATAGGTATCATTCAAGATGCCGGAGCAGAAAAGTAGCAAAAGACTACTAGTAAGAGTATGTAAAGCTGGGAACATGATACTTCCAGAGGGTAACATAGCACAGGCAACAGCTACCTTGTATGTGGGAAGAGTATGTGCCTTAGCAGAGAAAATCATCAGTCCTGACGTTCACTAAAAGTTGGACCAGGAAGGTCTCCTCCTCAGACTCACCTTTTCCATAGGCAAATCCTCCAAGAAGTGGGAAAAGTTGTTACTGACATTTTATAATATTTTTTCATTAGCTTCTCTATCTGGAGAGAGCATGGAACTTTCCTCTTGCTCCTCCTCCTTTCTCATGCACTTGTATGTGGAGTTGTTTCTGTGCTCTCCCCTTTCCATACTCCTTGTTAGCTATGTCACAGTGTGAAAGGCTGACAGATATGCTCTATCTTGATAATAGCTTGATATTTCTCTTAACTGGGATATTTGTTCTGCTTACCTGTAAATTTCTCTTCTCAGATGTAGCTTGCCTCGCTGTCTTGGCCCACTCTTGTTTTCCATGAAGGTTACAGGAGAAAAGTGTGGGATAAAGTGTTTACAGCAAAACCTTTCTCATGTCACAATATGAATATAGTTATCTTTGTATATATGACAGTATTTTTCAGCCTTGTGCTAAATCTGTTCTAATCAGAGGTAGACAGGTGGATCCTCAAGTGTGTGTGTCTGATGTTGGGGAGTAGAGGAAAGCTGCCAGAGCTCTGCACTGCCTCCACGCTGGAGAGGGGAAGGACCCATCCAGTTTGAAGGATTGCTATACATGTTATCTTTGAGAAGATAAATTTACAACTAACATGAACAAATTTCCCATTATACCTTTAAAAGGAAATCAGATGTTACTTCTCAAGGACCAGTGTGTGTGAGTGAATACTCAACACTAGAAATCTGACTTTATAGAACCGTATATTTTTTAAGTACTTGTTAACTGTATTTAGCTGGTACTTCATAAACAGATGGAAAAATAACACTTCATTTCCTGCTGACATCTCTAATTACATGCATTTATTTCTCTTATTACCATGCCTACCATTGTGGTCCATTCACCATTAGATAGACCACCACTCTTCCAGTCATAATCACATAATGTTCCTGTAGCAACTACAGCAGCTAACTTTTTTTTAGTGGAAAAAGTAGCATTAGGAAAATACTGAGTGTAATTTTAGTTGTCTTAAATGTGTTGTGGCAGCTAGAAGCAAGGAGAGCCAGCACCAGGTGATCAGCAAATTCTCCATAGACTTGTGTCACATAATTTAGAAAGCACTGGGTGGGATCACGTAAACCTGTATGGCAATCAACAATTTATATTTTTAGTTGATTTCCATTTTTGGCAGAATTAGCCTTTTTGTGATTAGACCTGCCCTCAATACATTTTTGTCCTGTTCCATGCTAATTAATTACAGGATTTAAATCCCCAAGGATTACAAACCTCCTTTATTTCAATGCAATTTAGCATATTTAACATATTACATCTGCTGTATTATGAGTCATGTCAATGTCAGATGCCAAATCTAAAAAGAGTATTACCATTACATCTTTACCTTGGTGAGGAATCTTGGTTATTGCATAACTTCACCACATGTTGAATCTTATTGTGGTTTTGCATGCACCTAATCTCTGTCACATAAAAAGATAAATTTAATAGGTGTCCTACGGTGGACAAAAAATAGCTAATGTAGGGAAAAGTCTTGTTCTTTTTCATCTTGCTTTTCTATTGAAGGTGCACAGATTTTCGTGACATCTTACTTATATCTAGGTGTTTTTATGAATTGAAGAAAAGATCTTTTTAACCCTGTAGTTCTTCTGTTTTTAAAAAAACAGTGTAGGTGTGATTCTCAATATGTTTCCATTCTATAAATAAAAGGGGAACCTTCCTGTAGTTAATTCATCACATAAATTCCCGTGCTCTTTTGTGAAAGATTGCATAGGCTAGTGGATAACTGTCACCTTCATGTTTCAAAGAGTGAGTTAAAATACCATGAAAAATGCAGTACTCATAAAATTGCTATTACTGTTTTCATCTATGAGAACATAGATTATGCTCCAGACCATCCCCCATGTAAAAATGCCATGCTGTTTTGCAAGAGAATTCATGATTGTCATGCACAGTGGAAAACCTGTACAAGGAAGTAAAAGTTGAATGAGAATCTATGTCTCGTACCTCTGCAGAGTTCCCATATACACCTGGCCATACAACTGAAGGAGACTTAAGAGCTGGGTAAGGGTTGATCTGAAGATACTTCCCTTGCATCTGATGTTCCTGGAATCAGCTATCTATCCCTGCTAGTGTGTTGGCTGCTTGCCAGCCCTCCCCACTAGCAAATTGCCTGCATTGACATTACATTCGCGAAGTGCCAGATCAGATGCAGGTGACATGAATGGCCAGGACATGAATCCAAAGAATCGCAGACCAGGCAGCTCTTGTCCACCCACGCTGTACAGTACATGCTCTCGAAGCCCATTACATATAGCAGTATGTCACAGCAATACATGCAGCTGTGAGTGGGACAAAATGCACAAGTATAGAGTTGTATGCAACAGCAGTCCAGCCTTCAGCAACCGCTGTCGTTATGTCCCATTTCCTCCAGCAGCAGTGAATAATTGTCACACTGGAGCCCCTGAACCTGTGTACAGAAGCAGGAGGGGAGTTATGATTGGATGACATGTCATTTGATCGCAGGTCCATCATGGTTCACTGCCACAGTGTAGTGGCAGCTGCTCTAGTTTAATAAACAAATCAGGATGAGTCTGGCTGCTGTGTAACCATTTGACCATGTTGGGGCTGTGGGGGAACTGTACTAGAACCTGACTCTCCCTTTGCTGATACTCCGGTTTCTATCTGTCTTAGGTACTTACCTGGCACCCATGTAAGTACCATACTCTCTGAGCACCTCACAATCTGTAATGTATTTATCCTCAGAAAGAAGGACTAAGTGACTTGCCCAAGGTCACAGACGAAGTCAGTGCTGAAGCGGGGACTTAAAGCCAGGCCTCCCAAATCCTACACTCGCACCCTAACCCCTGGACCATCCCAGTTGTTTCCTCTCTGTACCTTGAAACAGGTTTGGAGTGCATAGGGTGTGCCTGAGGCACTGAAGAAGGTAGGACATTTCTCCACATTGAAAGTAAGACCTTTGGGTGGGGAAAATATTGTGTATACATCCTGTTTTTAGGAAAATGAGCATGTATCCCTGCTTAATTGAGCCCTAATCTTCCAACAGGGCCTTCACTATCACTAAGTCATGAGTGCCTGGAAGCAATCAGCAGCTAGACCAAGAGAAGTTGGCTTTAGAAAAGACTGAGATGATGGTAGCAGGAAAGGGGAAGCACTTTTAACTTTAACACTCTAACCTCATCAGTGACCAAGGGCTTTAGACTACAAATTGTTACAGTGATGCAAAGCCTCAGGGTCATTCTGAACTCATCATGAATCCACGTTCTACAGATTACAACAATGATAAGGAATGTTCCTTCTATCTGTGACTGGCCAGGAGATTGAGCCATTTTCTCTCAAATGGATTTAGCCACAGATTAGATTATAGTAGCTCAGGTTTTCTGTAGGTAAACACAACCACTCAGAGAAGGCTGAAGTTGGTCTCTTAAGAAACGCCTCTACTGTGATGCCCATGGTAAACTTCCTAGTGATAAAGGTAGGCAGGTGAGATAGTGTTTTATTAATATATCTTGTTTGCTTATTTTATTAAGAAAGCAAAGCCTCCAGGTTGTACTGTTGGTTAATATTTGTTCCTATTGCTGTTATCCTTGTTCTTCCACTCTCCACCTTGGTTCTCCATCTACTTGTGGCATCTTGTCCCCCTTTGGTGTACACACTGCCTTTTATTGTATGCTTTAACAGCATTCATCACAGTGGGACTCCAATGCAGATTAGGGCCTCTGGGCACTACTTTAATAAAAATAAGTAAAAAATAAACATGCAGGAGCAAGCCTAGCATGCATCAAAGGTTGGTCTGAACATAATCTGTGCTTCACAAACTCCACTGATTACCAATCTGCCTCAGAACAGAAGTCAAAGTCCTAGTTCTATCTACAAAACCCCTAAAGTACTGGAATCTAGCTACTTCAGTAACTCACCCTATCTGACTTTCCAAAGCAGTTAGGATGAGCACCACAAAGGTACTTCTGTACCTAAACCCCAGATTTAGGCACTTTAATATGTGGTTTAGGTGCTTAACTTCAAGTTTTGGCTTCACTGCAATCCACAAAAGTCTCACTGTAGGCACTTAAACTCACTCAGCACTAAGTTTTCAGAGTATAGGTTCCCTAGCCACCTAGGTTTCTGCCTCTGGGCATGTACACTGCTGTCCCCTCTAGGCATCTAGACACCAGTCTTCTGCCTAAGACCCAGAGCAATTCACAAACCAGGGAAAAAGAGGTGTTTGGCCACATAATTCAGGTGTGGGCCCTAATCTGGTAGGCAGCCTCTGAGCATGCCTACTGGATCAGGTCCCATTCAAAACTGGAGGAGGGTGGAGAGGCAGTGCCATGACTGTTTTGTGTGAAGTGCCTAATGTGGGCCCACAAGAAACTCCATAGGTGCCAAAGCACTTGACTCCAGGCAGCAGGTTCTTGTTCATGGATCACTAAGCAGAAGAAGGCACTTCCCTGCAACCTGGATTTAGGGGCCTATCTCCATGAGAGGGGTGGGGCTTAGCACACACTCCTCTCCTCCTCCCCCTCCTTTGGCTAGTTTAGGTAGCTCCCCACCTAGTGGGCTTGTCTATACTTACGCGCTGGTTTGGCAGCAGGCAATCAAGCTTCTGGGTTCGATTTATCGCGTCTTGTCTGAACGCGATAAATCGAACCCAAAAGTGCTCCCCGTCGACTCCGGTAATCCTGCTCGGCGCGAGGAGTATGCGGAGTCGACGGGGGAGCCTGCCTGCCACGTCTGGACCGCGGTAAGTTCCAACTAAGGTACGTCGACTTCAGCTACGTTATTCACGTAGCTGAAGTTGCGTACCTTAGTTCGAATTGGGGGGTTAGTGTAGACCAGGCCTAGTGTGCTGTCTTATGTGGATCTCATTTGCAGGCACCTATCTCTTCCCATGCATTGCACAAAATGCTGAGTTGTCCAACTCAGCTTACATGCACAGATATTCCACTGCCTTTCAAAAAGACCTGCATCTTCTATGTTTATGATGGAGGATCCCCAAAATAATGCATTGCTTAACTAAAGAATAATGTTACAGTGCCAACTTAAATAATTAGCTTTTGAGCTAAACTGAGTGAGTATTTGCTCAAATTGGCATTTGACCCTGAGCAGGAGTAACATGTTCTTTAGCTATATCCAGATATGTAACCAATAGGAAATGAAATAGTATCCTCAATTTTTACACATCTTTCACTTAAATGAGATATTCAAACAAAATCTAACACTCATGAACATCTTTGTGGCTTGTAATGCTCCCTAGAGAAGTTTGAGACAACAGATCAATAAATATATCACAAATCCATTATACATCTATCTATGGGGAAGGATAACAAATGTTAATATTATCGTATTAATTCAAGCATAATTGCGTAGATATTACTAATTTAAGTAATATGTGTTCCTTATTTTATTTAACTGAATATAATAAAATTTAACTGAGTTTTTTTAAAAATAAAATGTAAAAGCTATTATTTCACCTTTTGTATTTAATGCATAATGGTTATTAATGTATTAGTTATTAATTCATTAATAGTTCAAGACTTTAAAGGAGGACTTGGGTTCCCGAATTTATTTGTATCATGTTACTCTTCAGGGCAGGGCCTGCCTTTTACTGTGTTTGCAGGGAACCCACTCTAATGATCCCTGATATTGATTTGGGGTTTTGGGCATTTTTATAATACAAATAGGTAATAATATTGCTAGTGGCTTGCCACAGTTACATAGTCTCCTTAAACCAGCTTGGCCACACCCCATCTGGCTACCTTTTAGAAAAATCTGAAAATAACCATGATTTAATCTTGTCCAGACTAATTATTTTAAGGAAACCCGTAATTTAAATACGATTGAATGATCTGGAGTGAATTTCTGAGTAAACAGCGGCCAGAATGGTCACAGCAGTCCTTTATTTGGATAATGTTACACTCAAAATAGATGGGGAAGCCCTTTGTTGGAGGGAATTGAATCTCAGATGGTGTCTTTTAGAGAGTTATAGAGGAAATTTTAGTCTGGAGTATACTAAAATAAGGTATAGCAAATGAGTGAGAGATTGTATTATTCAGCATTTTCTTGCCTCTCCTCTAGTCTTCCCTTGCGCCTTATTATTTGATTTTCAAAACCCGACATCATGTCAAAAATACAGTCTGATGGAGTTTAATTATCCCATTACTTTACTTCAGTCATCTGACTTTGATTGGTAGGTATTTCTTGCTGGAAATAGTATGAGAAATCGCTTATGGTGGATTATTTTTCTATTTGAGGAATATGTTTTAATACTGTAACACTCCCAGACCAGTGATTGAGTGCTTTTTTGCTATAAATGGAAAGCCGACAGTAAAAGAAAGTTGGAATGAGAAAAGAGAATTGGGAGTTTGTTCCCCAACAGTTGTCCGGAAAAAAATTTAAACTTTTGTTGTTATTGTTTATTTATTTATTATTAACCAAACCTATTTTCAGGGAGTTGGTTTGAGGCGTTGCCTATAGTGAGAATTTGAGCCATGGTGTGCTGAACTGGTGCTTTGTATCAGTGTAGCTGACGCTGCTTGAAACCAGGAAATTTTCTCAAAATTATTCTCAAGGAAAGATTGGATAACAGAACGGTTTAAAACAAGCAGCCTAAGTGGACTGATGCTGTAGATGTGGAAGGTGGAAGTTGGATTCATATGCGCTGACCCTTTCCTAGAACTAGTGAGCACTGGACTAGGCTAATAGAAAACATTGGGGGGGGGGAGATATAGTATTGTAAATAGCACACAAGCCGCAGTTGTTGATTCTACTTGATAAGCCTCTTTTCAGGGAGTTTTCGAAAGTGGTTTATTTCCTGTGTATATCTGCTGCCAGGGAACTTTGGTCAAGGCATTGTTGGGACCAGTACTTAATAATTGATACGCAGGTATGGGCGATGTTGCCACAAATGAACTTTGTTTTAAAGCTGCGGGGTGACGTATCAAAGTCTAGTGCCATTTGAGAGACATTTTACTTGGGGAAATAGCCAAGAATGGTTTAGTAAGTGTGGGGGTCAGGGAAGCCCAGACTCATGTTTATTATGGAGTTTGTAATTATGGTTTGAATCTTGGTTGTCACTTTAATTTGCGAGGATTCAGTTCTACTCACTAATGGACTCCGGGCAGGTTTTTCACGTGTCAGTAACTGGCAAACGAGCTGTCTTCATCCTTCAGACGGTGTGTTTGCAGTGTAGATTTAGTGGGATTTTACTGTTCCATTTAAAAGGATAAAATATTCGATAGAGTAAATCAAACATTGAGAGCTTTAATACGGGACTGGAGTGGGCTTGCAGCAGCAAATCAGTTCTGAGGAACCGCCTTTCTGCTGCTCAGAGAATGAATTGCAGATCCGCAGCTTCAATTTCGGCTGCTCTTTATTCATAAAGTAACGGGAACTGCTGATTTCTGTACGGCCACATTAGCCTCCAGAGAAGCGTGAACCGCTCAGCGTGATTTTAGTCGGTGTTCATTTGCAAAGGGGGGACATGATGGCTTAGAAAGGACGACAGCCTGCCCCAGCCCGCCCGTTGAAAAAGCGTGGTCTTCAGAGACCAAAACCCTCAGCAAAATTCAAATTACAGGGGCTCGCCCCTGGCTTCTGGAGGCGCCCAGAGCTCCCACTAAGACACAAGCAATGCAAGATTGGGACCAGTCAGGAAAGCAGATGCACGTCTCTAGGCTGGTCCTTTCCTCTGGGTATCAGTGTGTCCGGGTAACCAGAAAATTCAATGGCTAACCACTGTTGAATGCATCACTGGGCAGATCTAACTGCTTACTTTCCAGCGACCCCTTCACTTCAGTGGGCGTTTTCAGTTTGCTCTGCTTGCAGCGTTCCATTTGTTAAGATGCTTTTTTCTCTGGAGCAGCGTATATGGTGCCCGCCCTGCCTTTGCGAAGATGCTCCGTTTGTATTGACTTAAGCCAGCTTGCTGGCCCCTGAGCCTGCAGTCTGTACTCAGGCAAAACTCCCATTGATGTCAATGGGAGGTTTGCCTGAATGAGGCCTGTAAAATCGTCCTCCCGGGCGGTTTTTTCTTTTGTTTCCGAGTTAAACTCTTCAGCTAGCGATGGGGAAAAGTTTAGCGGGCATCGAAAATTAGTGTTTGCTCCATTTGTATCTTACTCAAGCAGGGCAATAGCTATTGACTGTGATTGCTAGCAAAACCAGGGTAGTAACTGCCCCAAACGGGGCAATGCCTCCTTTGCGTTGAAGGGAGTCCTGGGGAACTTTGTTTAACATCGCAGAGTAGCGGGCACTACTGCAGGATTTTCCCATTTCCCATCGTTATAGCCAAATAGGCAATTACAGATAGACTCACGCTAATAAATAATGGGAGTGCTCTTTTGCCCTCTCTATTGTTTAAAGAAGCAAAAACAAAACAAAAAAGCAACAGGGTAAATTAAAACGACAAGGTGCAGAAATAGGAAGCCGAACTGACGATAGTAAAGTATTTAGCTGTTTGAAACAATTAAAACGTGGATAGGAAGTAGGTTTTAACTGGCTTAAAGGGGATTATGGTTTTAAAGTTGGATAAAGGGGTTGCTGCTTTAGTTTAGATATCACATTAGCTTTTAAAAGATTACTTTTATATTTGACAACAGCTCTGACGGGAGATTATAAAGCAAATACTCGATTTTAAAATGCTACCAAACACAGGGCCTGTTTTTTTTTTTTTTTTCAATTTGTTTTATATTTGTTTGGACTAAAAGAGCTCCCAGGGCTAACAAGCAGAATCTTGAACCCGCCCTTTTCCAATCCCGGGGAGGATCAGTCACCATGGAGAATCCAGCGGGGGTTGTTTAATGCACTTAATTAAGATTATCTGAACCTCTGGTTTAAATTACTGTGGAAAAAAGTAGAGTTGCAAACTCTCTTTCAAAGGTAAAATGTTCTGGTGGGCTAGCAAAATGGGAAGCTTAAAACATTAACATTCTCCTGCTAGGTTGGTTTACGTCCAGCAGCCCATGAAAATATAAGGTAGACCCAAGCACGGGAATGAAACGAAAAATGCAGTAGGAAGAGAAGGGAGATCGTTAAACAATTAAGGTGTTTGCTGCTTAATCCTTCGCTTTTAATTATTTATTTCTGGTGAAGAATGTTAAGTGACTTGTGCAGAAGGATTCCGTGTAAAGTCGCAATGCTATGAGACTCGCTTTGCAAACACCACTGGAGTGATCATATTGTTTCCTGGTGGGGATGTAAGACTGTTTTAAAATCCATTCTAGGGCGCCACTTGTCTGAGAAATCGCTAGTACTTCGGGGATGTTAAAACGTATCATTCTCCCCTCTACACCAAGGGAAGAGAGACAAACCTAGGTCTGAATCTTAACAGCTTGTCTTTCTGTCTTCTTCATGTAGCTTCTGGACCTTTTTATGGTGTGGGACTGGTCAACCTACCTAGCTGATTATGGTCAACCTACTTCTAAGTACTTACGAGTAAATCCAAGCACAGCCCTTACCCTCCTGGAGAAGTGAGTATGTAGTGCCAACACTTTGTGGGGGGTTCTCTTGAAAATATTACTGTTCATGTGAATAAGAGAAATAGAATGCGGGCTGATTCCAGCAGCTAGCGTCCCTGTTGCTGATCTTCTCCCAACAGCTCTTGCTACCTCGGTTTTAAAGACAAACTGAATTTAAATGCTTCTGCCCTTTCTCCTTTCCTTTAAGGTTAGCAGCATAGTCTGTACCATAAAGTTACTGATCATGTTAACATGAACAGCAAAGCGCTAGCCTCTCTTAGGTTGTCAGGCTCATTTTATAAAACTGAATCTAGAAATGTGCGTTTCAATTTGTTCTTTGTCCCAGTTTTAAACAGAGATGTAAATGCCAACTGTTACTGTACTTTATAAATCAGTACTGTACTATATTACACTGACTGTATCGCGATCTTCCCAGGTTTGCTGTGCCCAAGAGAAAATTAAGGTATTTTGGTTAGGAAATTAAACCAAAAACACCACTGAATGAGCTCACAGTCTCATTCAAAGTTTTCCGGTGCCTTGTAGCTCAATATAGTAACATCACGGGACCAAGTTTCCACTTTGTAAAATAAAGCATTTAAAACTCTGGGTGTTCTGCACATTCTCATACTTGAATCTACAGTAGCTAATTAGATTTGAGAAACAGTCTGAAAGGGGAGCATATATATGTTTTGGCTAAAAACAACTTGTCAATCTGCTGCATATAACTGAATCATAAATATATTATGATTTAAATGCGTTATCTGATTTTGTTTCCTTTCCCCTCAATGAATGTATGTTTTGTAGAGTGCATAGAGGGTATGTATTTCCCTATCATGTCATACATATACAATTGTTTTTTATTTTGACATTAGTTTCCTGTATTTCGATTTTAAATCACCACTATATTTCATTTTCAAGTTTCAGTAGTGGTAATAAAGACTTCGGATAATTTATCAATGAATGGCACACCATTTCATTGAGTATGAACTCAAAAATGGAACCAGATGGAGAAGGATCTAAACAACCTTCAATTTTGTTCATTTGCAAATGTAATTTTTAGTGTTATGTTTCCTGTTTATGTAATGTTTAGCTTAATGGTTGTAAACGGTTTTTAAGTCGTATTTGTTAAGACTGGGTCTGTATGCCTGGGATTTAATTTAAAAAACACTGCTAGGCTAAGCACAGCTAAGAGAGACTCCAAAAGAGATTTGTGTAACCTTTAACTCTTATTAACACGAAGTGAACACATCAACAAAGAGAAAAAGTAGCGCTGAATTTATTTTAGCCAGTCCGATTTTCTCTTGCTAGTGACATTTCTAACATGCCTGTGTCATCCACTTTTTTTCTTGCAGAATGAAAGACACTAGCAAAAAGAACAATATTTTTGCTCAGTTCAGGAAGAATGATCGTGACAAGCAGAAGTTAATAGAGACCGTAGTAAAGCAACTTAGAAGTTTAGTGAACGGTATGTCCCAGCACACATAGACCTGTTAGATCGTTTGTATCTCATCGTGCCGAGATGTATTTCTTGGCCACCATTTCTACATAGCAGGCAGGGATGGTGATTAGGACTCTTGTTTGGTTGAATAAAAGAAAAATGCGATAGAGGTGGCTTGTATACGGAGATAGCAGTAAATAATACTTTGTATGTATTTTTAACGAATTGAATACTATTTTATATATTGTAAACAAATGGTGGAAATGGGACTGTAAAATAAAAAGCAGGTCACTCACACTGTACATGAAATACCTGAACTGTAAATACATTATTTAGAAGTGGGTAGCCGTTACATACAAATTTTTGCTCCAGTTAGAAATTACTGGAAAAAAGTTTTGCTATAATCCTTTAATTGCCGTTTTCCGAATAAATCCTAATTTAATATTTTTAAACGTTGAAATACATGCGTTTCAGATGTTGCCTGGTCGTTTTCTTTTTATTAATTGTATATTAGCCTTAAAAGTGATTGGGACATAATTTTGTATACCAATTTTGTAGTGTGGAGGTACGAAAAAAATCTTCTGATTTTTTTGTACACTTTAAAACTACCTGAAAACCAGACTTGATATATATTCAGTGTTAGGGCTTATAGCTTTGTTCTTCAGAAGTGGTTTAATCTTGAGTTTATGAATGTAAATAACCATTTGAATTCTCTGCAATGTGCTTTGGTTTCTGTTCCTCAGGGGTAACCTTTATAACTGTACTTTTGTAGATGATTCCCGGTCCCCTGTTTTCCCCTCCAGACTAAAGTAAGGGATACAAGATTTACGATATCTGATCTCATACCAAGTCCCTGTGTGTCAATATGTATGTTTATACAAATAGAGCCATCCCCATAATTAGAATTCCCTCCTACGACCAATATCTATGCCCTGTAGTATCCTGGCTATTTTAAACATAAGGAGAATGTATAATAAATACAAACCAAACCATCTATGGAACATGTAAAAAGAATGTACATTTCGCTGTATTTTAAGTTATTGACGGTCTAAATACAGTAATATAAATCTTACCCTTATTTTTGAATTTTATGTATTAAAATGCATCTCAGACTTAAATTTCATGTCGGACTGTACAGCAGAGTTCATTTCCCCTGTTTTCTATCTTTCAATTATTTACTCTCCTTTTCCTTTGTAAGCTGAGACTGGAAAGGTTCCTGTGTACCCGCCTTCACCTCCGTGATGGAAATATTAAACATGTTCAGCAAACTCTCCATACGGTGTCATTGTCCACATCCGTGTTTGTTTGTGTGTCCCAGGAAGCTTGGTGCCCGAGTATCTGCCCTATGACCGCTTCAGCAACGCAGCAGCAAGAATTTCTGTTAGACCTTGGGATTTCACTTGGTGTGAAACTGGAGCTGAAATTCCCAGTCGGGCTCAGCGTGGCCTAGAGATCTCGCTCCCATCTGAGGTGCAGAGTCAGGAAAGTGCAGAGGCTCTCCTCCTGTTGGGTCAGTTCTCCTCCTAAAACCATTGTTAGATGTTTTCCAGGGAAGAATGGCGCAGTAATGACCAAAGAATGGGGCAGTACGAAGGGATTAGCTTTGAGAAGCGGGACCCGATGCGCTGTCGCTTCGGCTTTGCAGTGCAGCCTCTCCCGTGTCTTCCTTCCTTTCTGGTATCCTCTCCAGGCGCAAGTGGCTGCTACAGAAGGGGTTTGAGCCCAGGTTCCCCGTGAGAAGCGAGCAGGGCTTGGAGGCTCCTTCGCTCTTCCTGCGCTCCCCATTTGGACTGAGGGGCTCTACAAAAGAGCAGCTTTCCCCAGCAGATCCGCAAATGATTAACTCGGAAGGAACCGCTCAGCCCTTATAAAAATCCATGTTGAGGGGGTGGGTGGAATTTCAGCCTGAAAATGCCCGCAAGGAAAGGGAGCGGCTCAGGGGACTGCCTGGCAGGCGGGGTGCGAAAAGCGGGGGGATTTTATACCTTCGGGATCATTCAAATGTCTCGCATTGAAGGGGACTACAGACGTTTGAAACCAGAGTTAGGCTCTGGGGAGTTGCTGACCCAGCTCGGGCTCTGCAGGGTTTGTCTGGGGGACGCGCATTGCTTTGAAAATAGAGGGTGTGAGTGTGAATGGAGAACTGCCGGTTACCAGAATTGCCCTTTAAACAGCGTGTTTTCCACAGCCACCAGAACGGGTTTGTGTTGCGCCCTTCTGTAGCTCGCGTTACACCCCGGCCGGTGTGCCTTATTCGGCCCCTTTGTAAATGCAGACCTGCCCTGTAAGAGTTGCGGACCTAGACTGACCGGCGTCATTTTCCCACAGAACCCCTTCTCCTACATAGTAAGGCTCTGCGAACCGCCCAGAGCCTCTTTGCTCCTGGGTCACAGGGGCAATACATGGAGTGAGCTGGACCTCCAGCAAACAGGATTAATCAGGCCTGGAGCAAAGGAAAGCGGAGACAATTCTCCAGAGGGGCCTCTAGATTGCAGGGAAGGGAGCGCCACTGAACCTTGGCATCTAAACAAACAACAGGTGTCTCCTGTATGCTGCCGCGCCAAAGGATGCAACTGGAGCTGTGTTAGCAAGCGGAGATGGGGTGCAGGGCTACTTCGAGAAAAGGCTGCATCAAGCTCCCAGAGACCAGAGCCTTGGGAAGTACATGTGCTGTGCATACGTTATATAAAGATGCTGTTCTGACCTAAGGAGGGAGAGTTTTCGTTTGGACCAGCAGGGTAAGAATAACTAGAACCCAGAGACATGTGTTCCCATTGACGCCAATAGGACAACTCCGATTGACTTCCGATGGGAGCAGGAGCCGACCCCGCATTGAGCCAGCAAGGCTTTCCAGAGGAGACAGTTCCGGGAAAGCCCAAGCTTTCCTGCTGCGCAGCGATTTGCTTTGCGGTAATACCGCTCATGAGAAGGACTTAGCGGAGAAACTGGCTCGGATCCGAGGCACTGGCCCGTTATTAGCCCGATCCCATACTTCTCACGCAGGCAAAACTCTCAATGACATCAGGGAGAGCTTTGCCTACGTGCGGAATATGGCAAGAGAGTGTGTCATACTCGGCCCGCCGTTAAAATGCCTGCAGCCGCTTTTAGTGCGGGAACGTGTTGGTTCGGATTTAGAGCGTTACCCTGCGCTGTGTTTGCTGCACAAGGCATTAGGCTCCCTGCTCTTAATGGTCCTTTCATGGGAGTGTAGCTGCACTGTAATGACTTGCTGAGCCGTGAGTCATAGAGGAAGCTACAGGTAATGTTAGCTGCGAGCCCGGAACCCAAGCGGCTGTCTACCTGCTGTTCACTGGGAACCCTTTCCCCGGCTCGTGCCAACACACACAGGGATCCGGCCCTTAGCGTTCCATTAGCAGAACTCCCATGTGTCTGCAGCTTCCTCCCCGGGTGTGTTCGTGCCCTGCTCGGGCTGGGCGGGAGCGGGGCTGGCCGGCGCTCCTTGGGGTGGGGAAACCAAGTGTGCAAGCCTCAAGCATCTGTTTGCCAGCGCTGCTTTCTAGTGTAAAACACCTTCCGCCTACACATGGGGGGCCTGGATTAACTGCAAACGAGCAAAGGGCGGGTGTGGGGGACGGGACTCAGGGAGAGCCCTGGAGAGGAAAGGAGAGCTGGAGAGCAGCGTTCCCTTTGAAACACTATTAAAATAACGGATCACTTCACGTCGATCGGGCTGAGACTTTTGTCCCATCTTGAGTAGCATCAAAATCAACGAATGGCATGGAGCATGGGGGGTTCAGTGGAGTCAGCGGTGGAGAAGAGGCTCTGGGGGAAACGCGAGGGGCTCCCAGGCTGCTGTGCTCTGCCCCGCTGGACTCCGAGGGGCATGCAGGCTTGCTGTGGTGAGGATGAGAATGTGAGTGACACTGTGGATTGGCTGTCATTGGTTACCTGGTTCCCAGCCCTCCAGCTGCAGGGATCTGTCACAGCAGCTCTCCCCCCCCTCTTCTGCTCCCCACACTCTTTCAATCAATACCCTCACTTCTCACGGGCTCCAATCATTGCACTTTGTCACGCTCTTTAAGTACACAGCAAAGACGTCATCTCTGAACGTGGATCGGATAGTAGGCACCCAATATCTATATAAAACTGCTCAAGGCAGAGAATAGTTAAAAGGGGACAGAGACGGCGAGAGGAAGGGGGCAGAGGAACTGGGCTGCAGACTTTTCCTGCGGACCATTCGCCTTTATGATCGCCACCAAAGTTATGGGAAGCCGTGAGTACCCAGCTTCTCTCTCTTTCGCCCCGCAGGGTCTTTGACAGATGTAGCCTTGCTGGTGCCGCTGCGGCAGAGGCGCAGCTTTCCCTTGGGGGATAAAGTTAGAAAGGCATCAGGATGCTGGCTGCAGCACCTGGAAGTGCTGGCTGCTCCAAGCTAGGGGAGTCGCCAGCAACCGCCTAGTAAGCCAGGAAGTTTCTCCAGCGGAACCCAGGGTGGCTGCGCTCAGCCTCCTGAAGCTCTGATTTCTAGCAAACCTGGGACTCGTGGGGGAGGAAGTGAGACGCACACCTTAGTTTAGAGGAGACTCCCTTGCTATATAGTGTCTTTGTTGGATTAGCGGATCCGCCTTTGCTAGGAGAAAATGAAATATCATCCCGCAAACGTTAGTGTGTTGAAGTGCGGTTCGTTTTGCGGGCAGAGCAGTTTTTCACCCCGGGCAGTAAATCTATCGCACCCCAGCTGCTGATTTTTTTACTCTGAATAACTCCTCTCTGCCAAGTGGCCGCTTTCACCTTCCACTCACCCGCTCTAGGGCACTTAGCCCAGGCGGCATCCGAGAGGGGCAGGGACAGAGCGTGGGCACCTTTCTCCAACCCCTGAACAGCTCCCAAGCCACGCGCGCTGTAGAGGGGCTTTTCCAGACGATGTGAAATCGAGGGCTTGCCTGTCTTGTTCCTTCCCTCCCGACAGCCTAGTCCCCCGCTCCCCCAGCCCGCTGCAGAGGTGACAAGCGACAAAGGGCATCCGGCTGCAGCAGCCGCGGCTGGGAGCCGAAGATGTTGCTGGCGGGGATCAGCATGTTGTCCTGGCTCGAAGCTGCGCTCACTGCCTTGCTGGCCCTGGGGCTCCTCCTCACCCTGTCCCGGCACTTGTGGACTCTCAGGTGGACTCTGAGCAGGGACCGGGGCAGCGCTCTGCCCCTCCCCAAAGGCTCCATGGGGTGGCCGTTCTTCGGGGAGACCCTGCACTGGCTTGTCCAGGTAAAGTACAAACGAGAGCACGTGTCCCCCTGCGGCGGGGGCTGTGGGCAGTCTCCGGGCTGGTGACTGCTGGGGGGGGGGGGGGGGGGGGGGAATGGCCTGCCGGGTGGCTCACCACCCCCTCCCTTCCGACCTCTACCCCCCTGGGATCAGGCTGCTCCTGGGACGCCCAGAACTAACTGAAACGTGAGGAAGGGATTTAAATGCTTTTCATTCCTGAGCCACGTGGGTCCCTGAGCTGGGCTCCCTCCTCCCCGCAGGTTTCGCGACGGAGGGCGCCAGGCTCCGCGCAGCTAGCTCCCCTCTTGTTCCCGAGGAGCCGCGGGCGTGTATGGGGCGAGGGGCTCCGCAGCCAGCAAATCTGAGCGCGGCCGGGTCTGTCCCTGGGGTCGGGCTGGCGGGATCCAAGCCTTGCCCCGATGGTGGCTCTCCGCTTGACCTGTCGGCTGGTTGCAGGGCTCTAGCTTCCACAGCTCCCGCCGGGAGAAGTACGGCCACGTGTTCAAGACCCACCTGCTGGGCAAGCCTGTCATCCGAGTGACTGGGGCCGAGAACATCCGCAAGATCCTGCTGGGGGAGCACAGCCTGGTCAGCACCCAGTGGCCCCAGAGCACCCAGATCATCCTGGGCTCCAACACCCTGCTCAACTCCATCGGCGAGCTGCACCGCCAGCGGAGGAAGGTGCGCTCCGCAGCGACCGTGCTCGGGGAGGGGAGGTGGCCATGGACCCAGGGCCAGGGCAAGGACCGGCACAGCGCGGCTCACTCGCGCGTGGCCGGGGAATTCTGACCCGGGAGGGCGGTGTTTGGAGCAGGGTGTAAAACTCCTCTGTAGTTGTGGGAGAGGGCCAGGCAGTGAGGGGCTGTGTGAACGGGGCGGAGGCCGAGGGTCCAGGGAAGGCGGTTGTAATTCACCCCTCTGCAGCCTGCGAAGCCCACGCTGCTTAGTGGCCAGGCTGTCATCACTGAGCCGGCAGCTCCGTCCAGCAGGAATCCAATTGGCGACGGCTGCCAAGCGGGTAGCCCCAGTTCCCCTGACTGCGCAGCTGCAGGTTGGAGACAGCGCCACTAGCCTTTTCTCTCTCCCTAACTCTCTTCCCTCCCCTCTCCCTAGATCCTGGCTAGAGTCTTCAGCCGTGCTGCCCTGGAGAGCTATCTCCCTGGGATCCAGAAGGTCGTGAGCTGGGAGCTGCGGGGCTGGTGCAGGGAGCCTGGCTCCGTAGCGGTTTATTCCTCCGCTAAAACTCTGACTTTCCGCGTTGCAGCTCGGGTTCTGCTGGGCCTCAGCCTGGAAGAAAAGCAGTTTAAGGACCTGGCCAAAACCTTTGAGCAACTGGTGGAGAACCTGTTCTCCTTGCCCCTGAACATCCCTTTCAGTGGGCTGCGCAAGGTACTGTTGCCGGGTTACCTTTCCGACTCGCACCGCTTTGCTTCCCTCTGCTCTGCCTTTTTGCAACTTACCGAGTATAGGCTGCATTGCTTAAAAAAAATGTCCAGGATGTAGCCAAAAAAGCCGAGGTTGGTCTCCGGGACCAGCGCTGGAAGTTAAAGAGAATTGTAAATAATACAGAGCCACGAAAGCCCAGCACGCACTGTTACCCTGTCCTATAAAGGTCCATGCATGTGTTCTAGCTTTCGTAATGCAAGGTGGAGGGCTACTGCCATTTTAAAATACAGTGAATCGCCTTTTTCCCGTCCCCTCAGGAATTCCCTCTTTGGATATCTTACCCCTGACATGTCCCTGAGTGGGTAACGAGTCACGTTTTAAACAGGTTTCATTGCTGTATTAGTTGCAGTGATCAGTTAGGTTTTGCCCCATTTCTTTTGAACTGGTTTCTTATAAAGTGTCGGATTGTTCTCTTATTACAGATTGTTCTCTAATTACTCCTCGTCGTAGCCATTTCTTTTTCTTTTTTTTTCCTGTATATTTGCTTCCAACACCTTTCTGCGTTGTTGGCGTCAATGTATTATATAATGTTTGATTGCTAAGCATGTTACATCTGGAGTTTTCCCTGGAGTAAATTTCAGTTCTGTGATGCTATATTCTCAGAAGGATAGTGACCGGTCCAATTCCTTTCCACAGATTATTGGTTTTGCTATTATCATGGTACATCACCAGCACACGAGTTTTCCGCACCTGTGGGCTGGTTCAGAGAATGCCACTTCCTTTGGCTGAGATAGTCCTTGCTAACATCTATTTATTACCTGAATAGTATATAATCTGTTTACCTGTTTGTGCTGTAGTTCTGTGGGTTTTGAGGTGGGAGAGGGCTAAAAAGGGATTAATAGATTCTAATGAAAGACTGGACCATTGTGATCTTCTACTCTTGTATAGCACAGGCCATAGAACTTCCTCCAAAATAATACCCTGAGCAGATCTTTTAGAAAAACATCCTATCTTGATTTAAAAGTGTCCAGTGATAGAAAATCCACCAGGACCCTTGGTAAATTGTTTCGGGGCTAATCACTCTCACCACTTGTATAATCCAGCTTCCACTGGATTGTGTTATACCTTTCTCTGAAGAGCCCATTATTAAATATTTGTTCCCCATGTAGGAGCTTACAAACAGTAATCAAGTCACCCCTTCACCTTCTCTTTGTTAAGCTAAATAGATGGAGTTTCTTGAGTCTATCACTATAGGGAGCTCCATCTATATATTTGATTATATTGAATGATCTCTTGGGTGTGTGCATTACACACAATTTTGTGTGTAATTTCCTAGGAGTTTGAAAAAAATGGGGAAAAAAAGAACTTCTGTCATGTGGCATCATATTGACATTCACATGGGTCATCAACAGGGTTGGAACCTTTAGATCCACCCAACAGACCTCTGCCACTTGAGCTAACAGAATAACTGATCATTCTCTATGTAGACTAGCACTAGAGGAGCATGAGATGCTCACTTTGCCAGTGGGTTTCAGAGATATTTGCTGACAGCAAAGGAATGGTGAGATTCAGGAATCTTGGGTTCAATTTTAGGCACTGGAGGGGAGTGTGCTTTAGTGGGCACAGACTCCTCTGCCTCGTCCCTCCCCCCCCACCACCGCAAGCTTTATCCTTTCTGCCCTATCCCCTTCTACTCCCAATCTCCCCTCCATTCCCAATCTCCTTGCCCAGCCAGTCCCAGTTCGCCCAGGCCCTGTGGCTCCTTACCCCTAGTGTCCTTGCCCAGTGCCCAGCCAGTCCCATTTCCCCTGACTCCTGGTCCAGTCTTCTTCTCTCCCTCCCCTCCCCAGACTCTTTGTCCCTATCTGTTTGTTCAGCCAATCCCAGTTTTTCCCCAGCACCCTGATTCCTTCTCAGATCTGTCTTTCTTCTCCTCATGTCCTTCCCCACATTCCATTGGTTCCCATTTTCCCTGTCCAGCTAGTCACAGTCTCCTCTAAGGTCACATTAGATCTGCTGGTTCCTACTGGCCTTAAAATCTATGAACCCTCCATCCCCCCTCCCACCCAGCTTCCAGTCCATTTTACCCCACCCAGCTGCCAGTCCTAGTCTCTTTGCCCAACTAGTCCCAGTCTCCCACCATCAGTCTCAACACCAAGTACCAGTTTATCCTCTCCTCTTTTCCCCCGGGGACAGCCTTCAGTCTCAGTCCTGTGTCTTTTCTTCACAGCCTCCTTCTAATCTACTCCCCCATCTGGCTTTTGTCCCCTCTGCATTCAAATCAGGCTGCTTCCTCTTATATGCTATCTTGATGCCAGCAGGGGGAGAGGGCATGAAGAGCACAGGAGAGATAGTTCTTGTGCTTTCAGTTGCAGTACCTGACTCTGGCATGGCCTGCAGCAGCCCAGAGTTACAATTTCAGTTGAAGTCATCTCAGCTCCCTGCAGAACCCAAGCTGGAGCATGCCCAGGGCATATAGAATTTCCAGATGTTTTAGCTGAGAATATCTAGCAAGATTCAAATGCTTACGTCTTGTCCAAATTTGGCGGAATTTTCACAGGGATGGCTCATCCGTGACATAAAGGCCACTCCCTGCCAAATTTATCATCACTGCACCAAATCCCTGTGGGAGCTAGGGACTCTTCAAGATCACCAAAATCTTTTCACATGGGCAAAACAACATATTTTTCACTAGTCTTGTTCATGGAAAAGGCTGAGCCATTTGGGCCAAAAATTGCTAAAATACTTCAGCCTGATGCAGACACCTGGCATGGAAAAATTTCATCCCAAACAGTTTAAGTGTGGCAAAGCTATATGCATAAAAACAGGGTCTTGTAATGGGAAGAGTTGAGCAACCTTGGCTGTAATACTTTGGTCTAATTTCGGTTGTTAGGTTAACTGTGCAGGTGCTGGGTGGTGTTGGTAGCCTGTGACCATGTTATTATGGAGTCATAGTGTTCAGTGCCTGAAGGGACCACCAGCTCATCTAATCTGACCTCCTGTATATAACTCTATTATAATATAATCCGAGCAAAATCTGTGCATGGATTTCTTTCAGGTTAGATTGCCCTGCCTCTGGGCTTCTGCAGTAGGGTGATCTCTAGTAGGAAGAGGCCCACACAAGACAGGCTTCTTGTTACAGAACCACACACCTTGCATTCCGAATGCATTTCCATGTCACCTAGTGACAGCTTCGGAGCGGACTCCTCCATATCCTATTAGATGTTTGTAGCATGGAGGGTTACTTTAATGGAAATGCAGCCTTCTGACAGACACATTTACACACAACCAGTTGGGTGTGATTATCACATATTGAGCTAACATACGCACCTGGAATAGTGAACCCCTTTGTCACTGCCTTTGAAAAGCCTCTGGAAGTTTCTGGAGACCAACATTAGATGGGGATTGGCTTGTTAAGTCATCCTCTCTTATCCAGGTACCAGAAAGCTCCCTTTGGACATGGCAGAAGCTGAGTTTGTTCATGGCAGTCATCAAGAGGGCACTGTGGCATCAGCACTCTAGCTTCACTGTTCCCCTTCTCCCCAAGTGTTCCTTTGGCAGTACTTCTCTTTACAGGGTGTCTTGGATTATCACAGGGAGAAATTACCCAATTCCCAATAGTCTAGCTGCCCAGTGCCAAGTAATGTCAACAAAGACAAACCCAGACCTGAAGAAGAGCTCTGTGTGGCTCTGAAGCTGGACTCTCTCACCAACAAAAATTGGTCCAATAAAAGATATTACCTCACCCACCTTGTATCTCTAGTATAGACAAATTAATTTGTCCTTCCTAGTCTTTTAATTGTGAGGTGTCAGATTGAAGCACCACTCAGAGCACAAAAGAAGCATGGATTTGAGGTATTGGTATTAGTTAGAATAAGAGCGATGGGATTCTTGGGGTCCTTGAGTGCCATTCATCCTGGGTAGGGTCTTTTTCTGGGTTTTTTCTTACAGTGCTTCACTGGACAGTCCCTGAACAATCATGTCTGACTCTTTGCAGGGGATCAAAGCCCGGGATATGTTACATGAGTACATGGAGAAAGCCATAATGGAAAAACTACAAAGAAAGAACTCAGAAGGTCATAGTGATGCTCTGGATTTCTTAATAAACAGTGCCAAGGAGCATGGCAAAGAATTCACCATGCAAGAGCTGAAGGTAAAGAGAATCTCCTTTGCTGTTTTGCTTCTAACTGTCTTTAAAGCAGTTTGATTGGGGGGCAACTGATATCTGCTAGCTTCTGCCTTTGTTTTACCCACTCTGGGAGAATCCATCATGAACAATAACAAAGCTTATAGTTAACCATCTTCCTCACCTTAAGTGCCCCTGGGCACTAAACATTGCTTGTCCACCTTGATGAAATAAGGGTCTGGAAAAAAACCCAAACGCCGTAGAAATGCAAGGATGTTGAAAGAGGGATTGGACACCCAACACTTAAGGTAGGTGTGTTGAGCAGAGAAAGGTGAGCTTTGTAGCATCTTACCAGTTGCCAAGCCTGAGCAGACAGCAGGTGAGGCGGACACTTAGGAAGAGTGTGCCAGACCTACAGACATCCTTTTCATGGTTAAATTGCTTTGCATTTGAACTGAGTTAGTATTTTAAAAGTAAATAAATGCCTCTTTTGCCCTCCTACCTTTATCCTCCTGGCTTTTCTTCCAGGCATCTGCCTGGTTTTACTAGAATACTGCTAGGTTGTCCAGATCCAATGGGACTTCTTGCGTATCCATGTATTCTCAATACACTTCAAAATACTATCTTTGACATAATAGACCCGATTGTGCATTCCTTGCACACTCCCACTCCCATTGTAGCGGAGTCTATGGATCAGGCCACTGTGTTCCAGGGGGCGGTAAACATAGATATCTTTGAAACAATATATCAAAATGACTCCTGAGATGGAATGATGGATTCTGGGTCATTCCCTAGGATCAGCTCGTTAATTATATTACTCAGAATGTGGATGTGCTCTATGGAATAGTGAACATGAGACAGCATGATTTAAGCCCAAATGTTATCGTTCTTACTCAGGAAAAGCTCCCAATTGAAAGCAATGGGAATTTTGCCTAAGAATTGAGGAAGTATTTGCCCTTGGTACTGAGTCAGTGCCTACCACGAGGCTATTCTGAGTGTCACTATTGATGTAAAATATAAAAATCTGAACTAGTGTTTATAAAGATCTGGGATAATTTTGAGCGTGTGCAGTAGCTGATTTAAGTATATTTATAATGCTGGGTTTTAAAATATCATATCGAGATATCAGTCCAAGATCAGCTTCTATCCCTATTGCCCTGGGCTTCCAAAAACAGGCATGTTTGGCTGCCATATTGCCAGAACTGCCAAAATACTGACAGCCTTCCAAGTCACCTTCTTTTCCGAGCATATATTTCAGGGCATAAGATACTGTTAACTTTTATGGTAAAAACGCTGCTGCTTAGCCTCCTCCGGGATGAAATTCTGGCTCAGTTGACTCCAAACGCCTATGAACTCCAGCAGGGTCAGGATTTCAGCCCGGATCTTTATTTCCTAGGAGCAGGGGACCAGTTTTTGTAAAGTTTCTGAATCTTTGCTTCTGAAAATCTGGAAGTGTGTGTACAGAATTGCATTGTCTCCACATGGAAACTCATCACCGCCTGCTGGCATCCCTCCTCATAACAGCGGTGTAAGTCATTATGCATTTCCTGCAATCCTTAGGCATTTAGTGTAGGCAGCGAAATGGACAGCGACAGAACATCCAGCTCCGTCAGTTTAGCTGATGCTACCGTGCAACAACATCATAGCAAATTAAGTAACAGAGACCTTATGCTACCGTTCCATTCCCAACAATGCTGCGTTGGCAGAAGGAACCATTCGGGGGTCTTTTCTGTCTCCGATCTTTCCCATTCCTGGCATCTTCTCACTTGAGTGCATCACAAAAAGGAGCACCGTTTGGCTCCAAGCCAGGGGGTAGGAGTCCTTGTGAGGCGGCAGCGTGGCCGAGTAGACACTGGACTGGTACGCAGGAGATGTGGGTTCTGTCACTTCCTGTTCACCTCTCTGTGGTTCACTTTCCCGGTATTTACAACGGGATAATGATCTCCTCATGAAGAGGTTTGGGTTGGTTTATTTGTTTGTGTTCAAATCCTATCCTATGTGGAACTCCATGAAGGGGAATCCAATCTGCAAATAGGGAACTGTAAGCTTCTGAGTAAAAGAGGGTGTTTGCCACGGGTTATGTAGCACAGCAGTTTGTGGGAGGAACCCCTGTACATTGTATAACTAGTTCACCGGGAGAATAATCTATTTTAGAGATTAATTAAAATGTCCCAAAAACCGATCTCCATGTTTAAGAAAATCTAAACTATCGGGCAAAAAGAATGCGCTAATTTGTAAATAATGCTCAACGATATTCTCTAGGAGCAGCGAGATGTGCTTAGAAGAGGTATAGGTGACATTAGTTAAAAGAGATGAACATAACTATCTTTGTGAAATTAAACACGGGTATCTGTAATGTAATATTTGTCAGATTATACACAGGCATCCCTAATGCATATTATGCAAAAATAATTATATGAGCAACTGGAGAGCCCCCACGGATAGAGCCAAGTTAGTCTGTGTGGCTCATCCCAGTCGAGATAACAGTGATGGGCAGGGAGTCAGCATGTGTTAGTATATTGATATGCACTTCTGTATGCTTAGAATTTAGAAACTTCCTACATCAGCTGCATTTAAAGAAACTTTCCTGCGGATTGTAAAATAATTTATGGTTACTGTCTAATGTGGCAGCGCCTTGTACTAAAATAAAATGACAGCGGAATATTAATCTAGTGGAATGATCTGTCTAGGTAAAGAAATCGTAGTGGCTTTACAGCACTGGATACAAATCTCTGAGAGACACGCCAAGCACGAGTGTACACTAATTTCCTGATTCGCTTTGTGTTTAAATACTTGTCAAAGAGCACTTTCCACCCCCGAGAGATGCTGGGAATTGTATTCGGGGAATGAATGCAGCATGTGCTTTACAAAATCAGGACTTGTAACAATCCAGGTTAAAAAGCCCACCGTTTTATCGAAACCACCAAAAAAATCCGAAAGCCAAAAGGGAAAAGAGCACATCTTTTATCATAGCGGCGTAGAGATCTCACAGAAGGCAGTGGGGGACTGGGCATCTTGCTTTCTGAGAATGCACTAACATAAATTAAACTATAAACCACTGCAGTAAAGTCACAATAAAGGTGAGATTTAAGTTTGAAGGAAACAGGATAATCCTGAGGCTGTTTCCATAATGAACCAGACTGAATAAGAGGCGAGGTGAGGTCTACAAGACACCCAATTGTACTGGCTATAAAAGAATAAATAAAATACTATGTAGATTAATAAAATATTCTAGTGTCAGGACGTTCTTTCCAGCCACATTAATACGTTGCGAGCGGCTTTATTTTAATCTTTTGTGCGGTGATACATTAGCATTGTAAAGACTAACAGTGAGGAACTCAGCATCACCCTGATTCAGCAGTGCCATCCGCTGCTATGCGGCGGATGTAGAAGGTGTTACACTTTACTACGCGGAGCTTTCCCTGTGGAACTTCGCATTGGGAGAAGCAAGATATTGTCGTCACTAGCACAAACGGTGTACTGTTCTCGGGAATGCCCAATTCCTGCTAATGTCTGCGGGAGCTATGTGCACAGATACAGGGGGAAAGCAGCCCCCGTTCTGCCAGCGTTATATACATCCTGCAGGTGTCCCGGAGAGCCAGCACACTGACAAATCTCCCTCCCCCGCCAAACCAAGGAAAACAAGCCCTAGCTAAGCTGCAGTGCCTCGGTCTGGTAGCAAAGGAAAATCCTTGCTATGGGACCCCTGCAATGCCCCGGCATAGCGGGATTGGCTCCGGGTACTTCAGGGCTTTAAGCGGAATGGCCTTGTGTGTGTGGCTTTCCCGCTCCCCTTAATAGGAAATCAGATCTTTTGGCGCTGCCAGGTATTCCCAGGCCAGATGTATATTTGTAAAAGGAAACAAACTCCGCGGGAATCCTGTAGCTCGGCCCCGCCGCTGGGCCGGTTCGTAGGGAGAAGAAACCTGCGCCAGGGTCACACTGAGTCCAGTCGGCTTCTCCACTAGGGCTTTTTCCGTGTCCCCCTGCAGTCCGCCAGCTCGCCGGTCTTTACACGGGAGCAGCGCCATAGAAGCTCTGCGGAAGCCTTGGGGTGGAGTCCTAGCCTCATTGAAGTCAGTGGGAGTTTTGCCAGGATTTCACCGATGTGTTTTGGATTCACCCCTTCCCTTCTTATAGGCTTTCATCTGGGGGGACGGGGGGGGGCTGTGGGATCATTCTGTGGCTTGGCTGTGTGCTGAGTTATCAGAGCCACACTGTGACCAACATGTATGTAAAGCATCGTATGGACATAGTACATGTATAACACTCGGGTCCGTTGTTTTCCTTTGCAACACACCTCAGGTTTTGGTTCTAGGAAGCAATTGGAATCATTGGATCCTTAGGCTTGTTTTTCACGCAGCACTAAATAGCATGGGAAGGGGGAGTGCAGGGGACAGTGTCTGGAGTTCTTCCGTGGTTGTCCCATGACTTGTTATAAAGGTCTAGTTTCTGCCAGATGCTGAACACCGTGTGGCAATCCAGCAAAGCCCTTAACTTGACGCACGTGAGTAGGAGAATCCCCTTAATGTTTAGCTCAGCACCTTGCAAAATCCAGCCCATGGCGGTTTAGTTCAGGTGGCGGCACATGTATGCACAGTGTGGGTGCACGGGAGAAAGGTTGATAGTCTCAGGGAATTTTGAACCATCGAAGATCATTGACAGGATTTTAGATGTTCCACTAATGTCATCGAGCAATAAGAAAGTTTGTTAATCTACAGACTCTGACATGCCCTTGTCTCTGGGGCAAGCGAAGATCCCGGGATTTGTCAAACATCTGTATCCCGGTAACTCTCTATTGGCTGCAGAGGTTCACATACATACATTATGATGGCACAGCAAGTTTCTTATTACTTTTACTCACTGTTGGCCTGAGTCCAGTTCTATTCATGTACATGTCTTCACATTGACTTCAGGGGGCGTTTGAACAAACGTTACCCGTTTTAGATGGTAGCATAGGAACCTAGGACTCCCGGACTAATATCCGCATCAGCAAAGTAGAAGACATGCCTATCTGGCGATGATTTCTTTAAGAGAGTGGAAGAATCTGTACATATCCAATGTAATGTCTGGCAGCCGGAGATCCAGATCTCTAAGGCTAAGTGTGAGGATAACCTTTGCTCACAAAATTCTCAGCCAGGTTCTTTCTCCTTTTCTTTCTCTTTTTACTGATAATGTCTGCAGGTTCGTAGGGAGGAGTGGAATAAACAATCCATTACGTAAGTGGTAGACGTGCAATATAATGCTCGGTTAGTGAGTTTCTAGACACTCAAATGATGGAAATGAAGACGGGCCACGTGGGGCTAGACAGCTCTGCTCAGAGGGAACAGGTGGGAGTATGATTTGAAGATTAAAACACAAATGCGTTTAAAACTGTCACATTTGATTATCTCGCAGGAGTCAGCGATTGAGCTGATATTTGCTGCTTTCTTCACCACTGCTAGTGCCAGCACTTCTCTGATTCTTCTGCTACTGAAACACCCCTCGGCGGTAGAAAAAATAAGACAGGAACTGGTGTCCCATGAATTGCATAGGCAGTGCCATTGCCTTTCGCCTGCAGTCTCCCAAAAGAACCACCCATATATTGAACCCTGCCAAGATACACCGATGGTCCAGGAGAAAGAAGGGAAGGACAGTGACTCTCAACAGCGTCTCCTCTCCACGCCAGAAGGGACGCCGAAGAATCAAAGTCAGCAACTTGATCTCAAGGCAGAAGGAGAGGCTGGGGGTGGTTTTATCCGGCGGCCTCCTCTCCTTAAGGAGCTCACGTTAACCAGAATGACACAAGAAACAATTAGTTTGAATACAAACGATCATTATTCAAACCACAGGCAAGAGGAAGCCGGCCAGCCGCCCAGCAGGTTCGAGGTGCCCACAGGGCCAGTGATTCCAGAGGCAGAGTGTCATTGTCAGCCTGAGATGAACTTGGATAAACTGAGCCGTCTGCGCTACTTGGACTGTGTGATTAAGGAGGTCCTTCGCGTGCTGCCGCCCGTTTCTGGAGGCTACAGGACTGCCCTGCAGACCTTTGAGCTGGATGTAAGTTATCTGTTCCGTTTTGCAATTGTTTAAAGACTCAGGTATGGCTTTGCGCCAAGCAGCTTTAGTTCATTATGTGTATCTGCATGTCTTATCAGACAGTTTTACACCATTGTCTTCTGCCTCTGTAGTGAGCTCTGGGTATTTCAAAGGGCTGATTTACTAATAATGGCAGCTGTGCGACTATTAAAACTTGTCTGTAGAACGAGTTTATCTTTAGCGTGTAACACTTGTTAAGATGTAAGATATGACATTTTGCCAACTGCAGGTGCACCTGAGTTAGTGCAAAATAAATTTGCACCGAATCTGTTTTTTTGCATTTTACCATTATAGAAAGCACAGAATACAGGGGAATGTTGCACACAGCTAACTGGCCACTTAAAACAGAACATGAAGCATCTAGAAATCAAATCATTGGTTATTTATTTTTAATTTATTTATATAGTGCACAAAAATGTATTGGCTGCTTCCCTGAAAATCAAATGATACTGATTTTACTAAATCAGCAAATACCGAAATGTGACAATATCACAGCGTGAATACATGAAATGACAACGAAACAGAGCAGTATCGAACCGCAAAATCACACGGCAGGCCCAGTTCTACAACTAATAGGAGAGTAAGTCTTGCTCAGGCACCGTAGCCCCAATGAACACAACAGGAGTGGGACTGCTTGTCTGAGTAGGAGCTGAAGGAACAGGCCCTGGATCCAGCTGGCGTCATCACACGTCCTGTTTGTGCCCTTGGGACTACAGGCGTGAGCGAGGCGAGCAGGGTTCTGCACGGAGGAAGAGCAATAAGTTATTTCCATTAACCCCAGTGTCCTACGGGGAGGGGGGGGGAAGCTTGTCTGAAGCTGCCGCATTAGACAGGGTGGTTAGTTAGCATCCAGTGTCCCCCAGAGGGAGGCACCCCGGCCCCGATCGAATGAAACATGCCACCCAACTTCCCCTCCTTCCCGGGGAAAGCCAGAGCCGGTTTCTAGCGGAGGGCCGTGGGAACCGGGTCCGGGGCTCTGGGCAGGGCGGAGTGTCGCCCTCTGGCGGCCGAACGGAACGGATTGCTGGTGGAGGGGAGGCCCGGATCGGGCAGATTCTAGGCGAGGCGGGTCCCAGGGCCCCAGTCCTTAGCAGGAGCGGCAGCAGCACAACCTCAGGGCTCCCTCTAGCAGCTCAGCAAGGCCAGGGCCCCCCAGCGCCGGTGCCAGCTAGCTGATGTTCCTCTCCCCGCTCCCCTGCAGGGCTACCAGATCCCCAAGGGCTGGAGCGTGATGTACAGCATCCGAGACACCCACGAGACCGCGGCCGTGTACCAGAGCCCCCCCGAGAGCTTCGACCCGGACCGGTTCGGCTCGGCCCGGCAGGAGGACGGCAAGGGGGCAGGACGCTTCCATTACATCCCCTTCGGCGGGGGGGTCAGGAGCTGCATCGGCCAGGAGCTGGCCAAGGCCATCCTCAAGCTGCTGGCCATCGAGCTGGTCAGCACGGCCCGCTGGGAGCTGGCCACCCCCAGCTTCCCCGAGATGCAGACGGTGCCCATCGTGCATCCCGTGGACGGGCTGCAGCTCTTCTTCCACCCCCTGCAGCCCGGCGGCTCCAGCACCCGCCGCCAGGTGTCCCGGGAGGCTTGAGCCTTCGCCGCGGCCTCTGGCGCTGGGGCGGGCTGCGGGCAGGGCGAGAGCGGACGCCGCCCGCAGCAGATCTCAGAAGGGCCGGCCGTGGGGGATAAGCACCAGGATTTGTACCGACCGGACACAGAAAGCTGGACACGAGCCCCTGGCCCCGTTTCCTTTTCGCAGTGCCCTGCAGCGGGGCTGGGATCCGGCTTCTGAGAGGGGGCCTAGCCCATCCATCCCCTCCTTCTCGGTGCCCTGCTGCTGCCCACCACGGCAACAGGAGAGGGGCTCCGGATGAAGCAGCAAATCCGGTGAGATCTCCTTTTCGTCCGCTTGCACATTAGAAAGGCTTGGTTTGTGCCATCCTCACTGAACCCGGGGTGGGGAAAACCAGGGCCCCGATGCACTCCGAGGGGTCCAAACCACCGAGAAAGAGTGCAAGATCCAAGTATGCAGTTTCCTTAAACTTCAAAGTGTTGGCAGACCTAGAGGTGTTGTCTGGGGGGAAGAAACCAACGGTTCTAGATTTTAAAACAGACTCTCCGGGGATTTAGATTCACCTGCTACCTCTCACCTGACTCTTGAAAGTTTAGGGGAACGCCCTATCCACTGAACAGCCTTCCAAGCCACACTGTTGTCCTGATCAGCCCTCCTGCCCCCTTCCTTCTGATCGCATAGAGAATAATGCAGAAAGGAGAGAAAAATAACTGTCTCTAGCACATTTTCATTACAGCGCCTGGCTAGAGATGGCCTGGAATTTCCTGTTCCACATGCAGAAGAGTTATGCCGTATGGGATACATGTATTTGTAAGGGGGGAGTGGGGTTTTTCACGTTGTGCCATAGCCTTTTAGATTTTTCCATGGATATTTAAAAAGAGAAAAATCTAAGGGGTCGCTGCAATCTGACAGGTCCAAACCTGTCAGATACATCCCAATTATCTGTAACTTTCTGATAACTCTCTAACTTCCCATAGATTAATGTAAAGAGTTTGTTTGTATTTCATCTCACTCCGACACTTTCCATGAGCGTCCAGATGATAAAGATGCATTCTGATAGTACTGTATATTAATATTGTACATTAACACTGTATCATAGTAAGGACTGTGCTGCTGTTATTAAGGATCCATCATTAAATCCCATTTTCAAAGTAAATGTGCCCTAGAGTTTAGTTGCAGGTTGAAACCTGCATGAGAGAATCAGATTTCAACAGGGAAGTGATCTTTTTAAAATAAACATTTAAAGAGCCAAGACATTTAACTATTTGATTCTGAAAAGTTCCTGATTTTAAAGACTGAAAACCATTTCTTGTGCATACAGTCTGGTCTCTCTTCCAGAATAATGATTTCAATATTTATAGTGATAGTCACATTACAGTAACTATCAGAGCAGCACTGAGCAACAAGACCACTTGTCATGCAGCATATGGTGTACAATGACTTAAATATGGATTCATGTGGAGTTAAGGTTGGGTGCTGACTGACCTGTTAGAGGGTCTCTGAATACTGTCTGCACTGCCATTTCCTGCTCTTCAATTCCAGTATTTTTCTTTTTCCCCTTGTAAAAGAATTTCTCACAGCTATTTTGTAATGGTAAAATGAAAGGTCTGTGATGCCATGAATGGAAATGGCAGTTACATTGGAGCGTTGAGAGTAGAGTTTAGGGTAATACTAAGTATTATTTGTGTAGATTAGTGAATACATTATTTCATTTTCACTTAGGGCATGATGGCAGCCCACTGGTGTCAATGGAAAGCCTTCCCTGGGCTTTGGCTAAGGTACAGCGTACATACTGTCTTTCTAAAAGGTGGGGGAAGCAAGGAAATGGAAACATCTGATAATTACTTTTCATACATGCTGATGAAAAATATGGCTACTCCTGCTCTAGGTCAAGCTCTTGTGTAATATTAAAATGTATCAGATCGCTGAGAGGTCGAACAGAACACCTACATCCCCAAACCTGTTATCCGTAGGATGAAGTTGCCCTTTGTGAAGGCTGACACATTGGTTCCTAGGATAATTTCTCCCACAACACTTCTGCCCTAAATAAACTTTCTTGTCCTTCTGCAATCTCCCAAAATGAGGAAAGTCAAAATATTTGAGCCCCCTTGCCTTAAATGGTAACCCACTGCCTGAAAACCAACCGGAATGATTTATTATTCTGTTAGCCGGAGTGTTAGCAGCCACCGCCCAGCTAACTTACCTGGATCAGTATTCCTAATTAAACATCAGAAAGTCGGGTAGCATAATTTCACTCCATGCAGCATCTCAGCTACCTAGAGCAGAAACATGGCTACCAAATGTGACAGGTCAAATCTGGAAAAGGTTGTACTGAAAGTCGGAGTTAAGTGTTGTTGGCAGGTTGACCCTTTAGTGAACCAGAAGCCTCTGCCCTCCTGACCTTGTCTTTAAGGTGAATCTTTGTGGTGAACGGAGGGGAAATCAGTAGGCGGTGGATACAAGTGTCAATGACTAACTTTAATTAGCACAACCACTGAACTGATCTATCCAAACGCTAGTGACGCTATTGTGATCCTCTTAAAGAAAAGTAGGCGAACCTTTGATCCACCTCCAGTTCCGTTTTATTTCGGTGGGACCTGGCCGCTCACCTAGGCAATAATCGGCTGGGGAGCCGACTGGCAAATGCAGCTCTGGAGCCTCCTCCCGCAGCTTGGATGAGAAGCAATCGTCGATTCTTCAGGACAAGCTCAAAAATTACCCTGAACACTAACACTGTAACCGCGTTGTTGAATAACGTAATGTGAATCTAGTAAAAAAAAAACAAGACTTGAAACTGATGTTGTTTTTCTAATAAACATGAGCATTTGCAAGTGAAGCATTTACTACTTGTAATCAAAGTTTGTTCCTATCAGGCTGTTAATTTCTTGACCCCCTTCCAAGATGTCTTTAATTATCCCTTTCACTCTTTACCATTTGATTCTGTTCGGACTGACGACTGTAGAATAGATGGCTGTGGCGATAATAAAGGTTTCCTGTGGTAATTATCGGTGCTCAGGCCACCGTATCTCGTTATTTGATGGACAGTGAACTTGGCGAAGTTGCTGGCAAGAGTTCATTCAGATGTCACGGTCCGTGTTGTAGGTCACAAGCAGGTCAGAGTATGGGAATGGGAAAGAACCCCGAGGTCATGCCACTGCTCCCAGCGCAATTCACTGAGGATACAGAGACACCAGAAAATGATCATCCCTATTAGGCAGAGAACTGCCTTGCCAGCTTTGGAGGGCTCAGAAGCCGCCAACGTAACCACTGGTTGGTTTATTTAGGTCAGAGGAGGGGTGGGGGAATGGGAACAAAGTGAGCCTTTTAAACAGAAAATAGGGAAATTTACCAGATTAAATTTAGGCTGAAATAATATAATATACAATTATATCACGTCTGAGCACAGCAAACAACCCGCATACACATGTTTACATTATATGCAGGCACGTGTACAATAATCACCGTATGCTTCAACCCTTTACCGAGAAATGTTTTTAAGGAACTAGGAGTTCACCATTTCAATTAAACTCTAAACTTTAAAAGCCCTTAGCCCTCCCGGGTCAGGTCGTTTGCTGACGCTGCACCATCTAGAAATAAATTTGCGTTTTTAAGCGTAGGTTAAGTGTCTTGTCCCAGAACTAGGAAACAGTCAAAAGAATATGCATGCGGCACAGAAATATTGGCGTTCAACGACTACATTGCCAGGTATTGTCAAAGCAACCAGGCTACTAAATACTAAGCAGAAATACTCCCCGAGTCATGTCTTCCAGAAAACATAAAAGGGGGTACATTAGATAACATTTAGATTCCGTTAAAAAATCGCGCTCGAATGTTTATTGTGGTTAGGCAGGGAATCAGAAAGCGAAATTGACTAGACAAAAATGAAACTGAATAGTTTACTTGTACCGTCTAAGCTGAGTGAAATAGGGTAAATAAATATATAAACATATGACAAACAACAGTGACAGCTCTTTAGATTTTGAAACTTCTTTCTCTTTTAATATATTATCGATATTAGATGCAAGGACATTTTCTAGATACAAATATTACTTTGAACCTCGGAGTGCCCCTTTAAACATTTCCCAGCTTAGTCACTAATTTACAAAAGAAATGGCGAGGGTCATTTCAGCCAAGTAGTGAGCAACAAACACGGGGAGAAAAAGTTCTGTAATTTGAAGGTTATCGAGGATCTTGTTTGTATTCATTTGCCGTATTTCTACGAAACGGTGCCTAAGCTAGATACAAATGTAAGGCTTTATGATAAGTGTTTGTCATACTTCAACTACTTACTTCTGCATTTATTGTAATAACGGTAACCGCGAGTCAATGATTTCTGGACAGGTGTTATCTGTGTAGGTGTTATATAAAAACAACAAGGAGTCCGGTGGCACCTTAAAGACTAACAGATTTATTTGGGCATAAGCTTTCCTGGGTAAAAAATGTTTTTTACCCAGGAAAGCTTATGCCCAAATAAATGTATTAGATGCCACCAGATTCCTTGTTGTTTTTGTGGATACAGACTAACACGGCTACCCCCTGATAGATGTTATATAGTGTCCCCGGAGCTACCACGTTTCCGAATACCAATACCTACTGATTGTAAAGCTACCGATTGCAATCAGATGGGTGTAAGCATACAGTTCAGAGATGATGCACATGACAGAGCAGGCAGAGCGATCGGTGTTTTGGAAACTTTTAGCAGCTGGCTGCTCTTTTGGCGAACAACCAACAAGTACTTGTGTTCTACGTCTCTGGTTGCACAGAAGGGAACTTCAACTCTGCTCCAAAATATTTTTTAAGGCTTCGCCAAGATACAACGCTAGGATCCCCAAAACGAACTGGATAGTCATTCCAGTCCTGATCGTATTTTCCTTTACAGCGACCTCTTCTAAATCTACAGCCGTGAGTGGGAGGAGCGAAGGGTCTGTGGCAGCCACCGCCCGTGAACATCCTTTCCCAGCAGTCAGCCCTGCCATTCCGATTTGCACCGCAGTGATATAAAGCGGCTCCGCATTAAAACATTTCCCAGCATTTGTGAAGCACTCCTGCCTCCTGGATGCTCTACAGATGAACGTCAGACCCTGGGCAATTCTCTGTACGGTTTGTGGGAGCACATAGCCAGGGCGAAGTCCGCTTTCCAGGCACACATAGCTATCTCCCAGACTCTGTGCCAGGAGAGTTAGCCCCCCTTCTGAATTAAACTGCTGCTGGGGAGTATGCCGAATTCCTCTGCCTTCTTCCCAGAATGTTATGGCGGCCTGTGGGTTATCTGCCTCCCACCTATATTCAGACAGATGGTGGCTACTGATCTGCTTGTTGAAAAGGCAAACCCATCACCGCAGGTTGCAAAAGAAAAGATTCACACATAGAACAGACCCGGGGAAAGGACTAGCTATGCTCCAGGGTCCAGGATGAGAAGCCCCAGAAACCTCACGTGTAGGCGCAGATCTGCGGGTGCTGTGATCTATGATTTAAGCGTCTATAAAAGTCTGTGGGTGGCAATAGCCTGGATGTTTACTTTTTGATATAACCTTGCCTTCCCTCGCTGACCTGCGTTTGAACCTGCCATTAGCGCTGCACCATAAGTTTCAGAATTTACTCCTGCCTGATGCTGATTCCTCTCAGGAACCTGACCATAAATACAAGCTGGGCCTTTGAGGTGAACTTCAGGCCACGCACTAATTTGAGAGGACAAGGTGAAGCGGCGGCTGTTCGTGATCCACTGACATAATTATGTTTTTATCCTGTAAACCCAAAGCTGGGTTCCAGCCGACCCAGCGCTTTGCAGCTGGAGTTGTGGGAACTCAGTCCTTCCCAGGGAGAACCTGGAGGAGATGGTCAAAGCGCCCAGTCCCTGGCCCAGCCAGCCCCGCTAGGGTTGTCCAGGGTCTGCGCCACTTGCTCCCACTGGGCTAACGCGCAATAGCACCAGCCCGGAACCAGGCGAAGTCCAATTAACTCCTCCTCGCGCAGCTCTTCGCCTTTAGCCTGGGGCTCAGGTCTTTAAAACAAATGCTGAACTGCAAAGTGCAGTGGGAGAGATTAAAAAGGATCGGTTGTGTGTATGGTTGTTATCAAACCACGCATAGAGGCAAAATATAAACACGGTATGTGCTTTCCCATGTAACTGGGCATAAGGACAAAGTGAGCAAGGCATTTCTATAATCTGCCTCAACATATTCTTACTCAGTTTAATGAGTGATAAATAAAGGTAAAAGGGATGCAGCTAATTAGCTGGTCTTTCCTTGATCCTGACGAGCTGAACTAGCAGCTGTTTGCAATTCTGCCCCCATTCCATCCTTTAATGATTATTCAACGAGCTACAGAATAGCGCCCTGAAGGAGCTGAGATCTGAGGCCCCCTCTCCCGCGAGCCCTATTGTCCGGGTGAAATTAGCACCTTTTCAAAGTCAGCTCTGTGGCTCGTCTGTAGCTCCTGGAGGAGGGAGACCTGGAGAAGCCACCGCGTAAAACAAACAGTTAAAGATTTCGGGGGGAGGAGCCAGGCCACAATCCGTAATTAAAGATGAACTTTGGGTGAACTAATTTATCTGACCAAGGTGGAGTGGGCAGCAACCTGGGGAGGGCTATAAAAAGGGGCCCACGGCGGGGCTTGGCCTGTGAGCTGCTGTGCTCTGGGGAGACAGGTAGGGGCTGCAGGCGCTGCTCGCGAGCCATGGGCTTCTCCACCTTGCTGGCCAGCACTCTGTGCACCGTCCTACTGCCCCTGCTGCTCTTCCTGGCCGCGGTGAAACTGTGGAATCTGTACTGCGTGAGCGGCCGGGAGCCCGGCTGCAACTTGCCGCTGCCCCCAGGCACCATGGGGCTCCCTTTCTTCGGGGAGACGCTGCAACTGGTGCTGCAGGTAAGGCCCCGCGAGCTCTCCCTGCCTCCGCCCGGCTTCAGAAGGGACAGCCCCTCGGAATAGCCAGGGGCGACTCGGGGAGCCGGCTCCTCCTTCTGTGGGATCAGGTTGGCGGCAGCAGCTGTCGCGGCTCCTGGGTGCGCTGAGCTCCAGGTAGCCAGAGCAGGGCAGCGCTAGCCGGGGAGGCGGGCGGGCGGCTGGCCCGGAGCCCCGCTCTCACTGCACTTCTCTCCCTCCAGCGGCGGAAGTTTCTCCAGATGAAGCGTCGGAAATACGGGTTTATCTACAAGACCCACCTCTTCGGGCGCCCCACCGTGCGGGTGATGGGGGCCGAGAACGTGCGGCACATCCTGCTCGGGGAGCATCGGCTGGTGTCTGTGCAGTGGCCGGCCTCGGTGCGCACTATCCTGGGGTCTGGCTGCCTCTCTAACCTGCACGACGGGCAGCACAAGCACCGCAAAAAGGTACCGCGAGCCCCGCTCCCTCTCCCCACACCTGCCCTGCGAGCTGGGCTGCAGCTCCCCGGTTTGCATCCGGCCGGGGCTGTCGCCTGCGCGCTCTCAAAGCTCCAGGAGTGGTGCCCTCCTTTGTGCGGCTGGGGCGGGTGTGCGCTCCCCTGTCCAGCCGGGCTGAGCTCGGGCTCCGGCGCGCTCTTCCCCTGGGGCGGCGCAGTGGCGCGGGGAGCTGTGGCCTGAGCCTTCCCCTTCTCCCCCAGGTGATCATGAAGGCTTTCTCCCGGGAGGCCCTGCAGCACTACGTCCCCGGCATCCAGGAGGAGGTGAACGCCTGCCTGGCGCGCTGGTTGCGCAGCGGCGGCTCCTGCCTTCTGGTTTACCCCGAAGTGAAGCGCCTCATGTTCCGCATCGCCATGCGGATCCTGCTGGGCTTCGAGCCGCGTCACACGGACCAGGACAGCGAGCAGCAGCTGGTGGAGGCCTTCGAGGAGATGATCCGCAACCTCTTCTCCCTGCCCATCGATGTGCCCTTCAGCGGGCTCTACCGGGTAACGCTCCCGCCCGCGATTGGGGCTAGCTCTGGGGTGGGGGGTTCCAGGACCTATGCGGGGCGATGCCACAGGGGTCAGTCCTGGCTCGGGGGGCTGGCACTAGGTGCCCGGCGATGGCAGCTAAAATTGGGGGGGGGGGTATGGTTTGGGAGCGTGCTCCCAGGGGGTTGGCACGGCGTGGGTGAGGGGCGTATGGGGATGGCCTGGCAGCGGGATGACCCGCAGCCCTTTGGCTCCCTTCTCCGCCCCCAGGGCCTGCGGGCGCGGAACTTCATCCACGCCAAGATCGAGGAGAACATCCGGGCGAAGATGGCCCGTAAGCAGCCCGCGGGCGGCTGTAAGGACGCGCTGCAGCTGCTGATGGAGCACACGCAGGACAACGGGGAGCCGCTGAACATGCAGGTGAGATGCCCGCGGGAGCTGGCGGCCCTGCCACGGGGACCGCGGCATTGCCCCAACCAAAGGCTTGATTTTTGCTTCCTTTAAACTTAGTGGCATCGCTCCTGTTGATGTAATGGGAGCAGGATCGGGCCCGAAGTGTACCCTCCCCCCGCAGTGCGGTGTCTGGGAGAAGGAAGATCAGGGTGGCAAGCCCTCGGCTTAGTCAGGGGAACCGCTTCAGGGCCAGGATTTCTGACGATGGCGACCCATGAGTGGTCTCCCCCCGCTAGAGTTGAGGAAGATGCTCCGGTCCCTCCCGTTCCTGTAGCAGCCCGGGTTCTGGAGCTACCGGAATTCTGTCCCAGCCGCCCCGGATCGTGGGCTCCCAGGGCACATCCTGCTCGCAGATCGATCGAAACCCCTCTCGGTGCTTTCTCCCTTGTGCTCGGGCTATCTGAACGGCGCAACATGACGTGTGCAAAGCCAGGGCAATCCTTTCCGTAAGCCATCGGTTCTCCAAAATCCCTTCCTGGACAAGGAGTCTCTGCTCATCTTCTTCCGCCCCCTGTGTCTTTCTGTGGCTTTATATTAAAACGCAGTCTGTAGACGTGGAGCCTAGGAATATCGCTAATCACTGGTGGCATTTAAAGGCGGAATTTCCTCTCTGCTTTACGGGAGGTGCAGTTTTAGAAGGGCATTTGTGCAGGGGAGGAGAAGGCCATGAGTTTGGCGGTGAAGTGTGGTGTCAAGTACCTAAAACAATAGGGTGTGTGTGTGTGTAAACCCAAACATCCTGCTCTTTGTCCCAGGAGCTAAAAGAATCGGCAACAGAACTTCTGTTTGGAGGGCATGAAACCACGGCCAGTGCTGCCACATCTCTAATCACCTTCTTAGGTCTTCACCGGGCTGTTCTGCAAAAAGTGAGAAAGGAGCTACACATGAAGGTGGGCGTCTTCTCTGTGGAAGTTAAAATTCCTCTGTATTCAGTTGACTGTTTGTTCCTTCTTCGTGAGGAGGGAGTGTATTAACTTTAACAGACTAGAGAATAAATCTCTTAATTAAGCAAAGTTAATGCCCCTTATTAAAACAACTTAACCAGGAAGAGCTGAATTCTCCATTTGAAAAATGAGATTTGCAATGATTCAAGCTTGTTTGGGGAGCCCTTTCTCTTGTGGTATCTGGGAGTTTGGCTAGTTTGTACCCCATTACTGATGGCAATGCAATGTCCAGCTAACACAAACTGCAGCCTGACTTTATGTGCATAGTCTTATGTTAACCATGTTCTTTTCCTAGGGTTTATTGTGCAGCATGAACCAAGATGACAAACAACTGGATATAGAAGTCTTGGAACAGCTGAAGTACACAGGCTGTGTCATCAAAGAGACCCTTAGGCTGAGTCCACCAGTACCTGGAGGATTTCGAGTTGCGCTCAAGACTTTTGAGTTAAATGTAAGCTGGGCTACTTGGGCTTTGCTTCTATTAAATCCCTTCACAGGCTGTAAAATGTGTGTGTGGTTTTTTTTTTTTTTTTTCTCTCCATAGTAATTATTTGAAAGCAAGTAAAACTGACAATATATACAGGGATTTTTATTTCTCTGTAAAATCTTGGCATTCATCTGCCTCTAAGGTGAAGTCTTCACATATTGGAATTTCCTAACTTTTTTTTTAACAGGGTTACCAGATTCCTAAAGGTTGGAACGTTATCTACAGTATCTGTGATACACATGATGTTGCAGACCTCTTCACCAACAAGAATGAATTTGACCCTGATCGCTTCATGTCTCCCTCTCCAGAAGATTCCTCCAGGTTCAGTTTCATCCCTTTCGGAGGAGGCTTGAGAAGCTGTGTAGGCAAAGAGTTTGCAAAAATCCTTCTCAAAATATTTACTGTGGAGTTGGCTCGGAATTGTGACTGGCAGCTGTTAAATGGACCCCCTACAATGAAAACTGGTCCCATAGTGTATCCAGTGGACAACTTGCCTACCAAATTTATAGGTTTCAATGGCCAAATCTGAGGTCAAAGGTTACTTCTGGATGAAATTCTATAGCATTTAAAGTACACATAGCTTTTTATAGAAACCTAAATCCAATATTAAATATTTAACTTGTAAATGTATAATAGTTATTTATGTCTTTTTAAAAAATATTTTAAAAATCTACTAAATGTCCTAAGTTTGGTTGATGTGTTGTTCAAGCACTACAATTATGGGTCAGTGTGGTCCATAATTAGGTAACTTATTTCTATAGAAACACAATGTTTCCCTCTTATTTAAGAACCTTGTTGAAAGCTTGTCAATTTTAGCATTTCGAAGGAGTTTAAGGACAGTGTATGTATTCAGAGACCCTTAAACTTTTAACAAGCATGAAACCATGGGACTTAACTGCACATCCTGTGACCAAAATACACACATGGCTTATATTTAAGCCAGGAGAATGTGTTTTCAGATTACTTTTTGATACTAGGTTTTGTGTTCAAAGTTTATGGATTATTATGACTTAAAATAAACTTTATTTTCGAAGATGCTTTGCTTCAAATATCTCTAGCATTTTTTGCATATACTAATTTAGCTGCTCGGTGGTATAAACAAGAATTCAAATTCTTGTTTGTGGGGTTCCCCCCAACCTTATCAATTGGAGGGGTTCTCTTGCATTTTAGCCTCCATTCTTCCTGCACTCACAACTCTAATGGGAAGACTCCAACTGGAGTCTAAACAGTTCACTTGTTAAAGATACTGAGGCTTAACCAAGCCACCTTAATAAATGCAACTAAGATTCTCCTAAACAGGTTGACTAATCCTGTAACATCTTCTTAAATTCAAACTCTTGGAGACTTCTATCATCCACTTAGAAAATCCACCCTCTATATAGCTGACTAAAATCCCGAGGGAGTGAGAGAAAATAACACAGGCCATTTCCCTACCCTGTCCAGTGTATAGTAATCTATAAATCTAAATTTGAGACATGGTAAACGAAGACTAAATAAACCATGTTGCCTCAACCACACACAGCCTGCTAGAATAAGCTCCTAGCTGTGTAAGCAAAGACAAGAACAAAAGTCCAGAATAAAACCTCTTTAGCTCCTCTTCTCCCATGATATTCTTAACCTGCACTAACAGCTCCCTGAACATTGTCATAGATAACAATATAGCAGTCTAAATCTCTGATTGTTGAAGGTGTCCGTTATCAATGGTTATTGCAAACAAGCCAGATACCTGGTAGAGTGTGTGTGTCTGTGTAATGGTTTAGATTACAACTGTAAATGCTGTAATGAAGTGCCTTTAGAGGAAGGATGGGGTTTGCTGTTAACAATTCTGGGATTTCTTAGAACAAAAAAAATAAAATAAAAAGCAAAATACAAATTCAGTTAGCAGTGACTCAGGTCCTATCAGGTGTACTAGTAGTGTGTGGGAGCAGAAAAGATGCAGTGGGCTTGGCATGACTCCCTCAACCTTGGCTAACTTAAAATTTAAGTTTTGGAACAGAGGCAGGGTTGAAATGTGACCCAAAAAGCTTAGCTGGCTGCACAAATACTGGAAAAGGTGAACTGTCACACTCGTGTTATATACACTGCTAGTACCATACACATAAAGTAAACTTCATTGGCACTTGGGTTACTCCTTATATTGAACAATTCTTGGTGATCCTTTTCTCTTAGTCCTGATCTTGGAGGATTTCAGGGGGTGGGGGAGAAAATTCTAAATTGCGAATATCTGCAAATGTTCCACTTATCAAATAATGGCAACTAAAAGTCTTATGAATGTTTCTATTCAATATAAAAGCTTTTGCCATCTACTAATGCTAAAAACCAAAATACTAATTTCTAGGGCAACATGTTAAGCACAATCAACATCTGTTCTAATAAATAGCTTTTTGAATTATTCCAGATCAGATTAAAAGTGATTTTTTAGTTCTAGACATAAACATTGCCTATACTGTCTCATTACAAGGCTCTGCTTTATATAAAAATCACTCTTTGCCAAGACTGTTCAGAGGTAGTTTGCCCAATTTTAAGATCACTGTTACTATGTGAATTCTCTGGGTCTGATTGTTATTTACACCACTTGACAATTTATACTTATTTTAGGCCCTTTCACGCTGCCAAAGTGGTATAAAGTGGCCTTGGTATAAAAGAGAATCAGCCCTTTGACTGCAAACACTTTACACATCATCTGCAACCTTATGTAATGCAAAGGCTAGTCATATGTTTTAAAATAGCACTATTAGAGTCCTGCTAATCTTTACATTACAATAGTCTGCAAATAGAAAAAGAGATTAGATCATAAATATTCTGGAAATTAGGTTTTTTAAAAAACTAGACTGTCATATTATTCATGGGGTTTAAGCAATAACTGCACTTGCTACCAATATCTTAAATGAAGTGTCAGCCATACAGACTGCTCTAATATATAACAATTTCAGAGCTTATGGTTGCTATGTTTGGAGAATAAATGGCTATATCATATTGTAAATCTAAGATTGCACTTGCAGCATAGTAACATTTTTTTCTGTCTCACTGTTGGCCAGGTTAGAGCCATGCTGCAGTAATTTGTGTTTGGAGATAAAATGACACAGCTGTCTTACTATGTCAGGATCTGTCAAGATATCTTGGGGCAGATTCTCAGCTGAGGTAAATTGCGACAATATAAACTAGCCGAGGGTTTGCCCCAAACAATTTTAGCATTGTAACTAAACAGTAGGGCCGAAGGGTAATTTTTCCAAAAAAAAAAAAAAAAGCCTAAATCCCATTTTCAAAACCATAAGATACTTTTGAAATTTCTATTCAAGATTTTCTAAAGTGTTAGTGGTTCTGAATGCGTAATTCATTAAAGGGACCTGATTCAGAGAGCAGGTGCTCAGCCCTTTATAAAAACCAGACCCCTTTAAAGAGTCTCACGTTAGGCACCTACATTTACTAGTCATTTTTGAACATTTTGGGCTGTGTACACCTTTTAAAAATGCATATGATCAAACGTGCTGCACTCTGATCTTCAATGGAAGGCTGTGCTTGCTTTTTTGTGTGGCACTATGCTGTTTTTCTAGATGTAACATGGACTACCGGAAACACCTGTCTTTAACCTATTTAAAGTAAAACTTACTCAGTTTTGCAGCATGTCAAATGTGTCATATTTTTGAAATTTGCTGTGTTATGTTATACAAAGGTTAATTCCTGATTAAATATGACATTAAGGAACATATTGAACTGATTTCTGATTGAAATGCAGAAACCTTTTTAACCTCAGGTCATAGATGGGTAATTAGAGAGACAAGGTGGGTGAGGTAATATTAACAGAAATTGGTTCATCCAGCTTGTCTCTCCGGTATCACGGGATCAGCACGGCTACAACAACACTGCTCATATAGATGGATAATGCTGAATTTAAAAGTAATGACTCTATGAATAAGCAACAACTGCACAAACCTAATGTAATGAATTCTGAAAACTGAATTGGGGAAAATAGAGTTATTGTTTGATTGATTGAAAGAACTTTTCAGCCTATTGATTGCCATTTGTCTTCATGAAATTATACAAGGGTCAGAATATTTTTATCAGATGAACAGTAGAAAAATTTTACTTTCTAATTTGTTTTAAAAAAATACAAAAAACTGAACAGCCCAGAACACTTAAAACCTTTTACATTCAACATTCTGTACTTTGTTTAGACTTTTTCTAGGACTTTCTTTCTAGCCTTTGAGAGATCACATTTTGATAGAAGATTGTTCTGCTTTGCAGATGTTAATTTCTATCTGCATCACATTTCCTTATGTTACTCCCTTTGATGACTTGGAGTATTTTTTGAAAAGTACTGAAAAAATACTTAGCAATTTAGAGAAAAAATGTACCCAAGTACCTAAGTCACTTGTGAAAATGGGATTTTTGCACTTTTGAAAATTTTACTCATTGGCAATATTCATCAGGAGGGACACTATCTGAGGATTTTATCACAGTGGATTTAGGTGTGCTAGCTGCAGAGAACCAGATTTGAACATTTTTGCCTTAATACACACCTGGTATTAATTAGCATTGTCAGATGAGGCTAATATGGTGTTATGTTTAGCTTGCGTGCAGCCCCTAAATGCAAGTTAGGGAAAAAGTTTGAAAGCACAAAAAAGAATGAAGTGTCAAAGAGGTTCAAACTCAACTTTAAGCCATGCATATTCTGGCAATGTTTCAGATATGAAAAGATAATCACAAATATTGGTTTTGGTGTATTGTGGTGTGCACTGTTTAAAAGATTGTGTTCCACCCCAGAAGTGGTTACAGTTATTCCTGGCTGCAAAACACTTTAGGATAAAGGGCTCTGTGTTAATATAAAGGACTCCCCCACACCCCACCATGTAATAAAGAGGGAGTGGGTAGCTTTGGATAGTATTTGTTAGTATAAAGAGTTTTGTTTGCCAGGTGGTCTCTATTGTAAATTCTATATGTCAAGCTATACATCCAGAATGCACTGCAAAACATATACAGATTAGTGGCAAAGATTCTTAAAGTTTATTAGTTGCAACCATTAGAGTGATAGATTAGGAGTAAGGGAACATAACTGGCAGCAAGTTTAGAGAAGGTTCATTACTATACTGGCTTGCCTAGCTTGTTTAATAATGTCATATGAAAAATGTTATATGAGAAGTTTGATGAATAATGCAGCCTTCATTAAGTTATGTAAATGAATGTAACTTCGTGGGTGGGTTAAAGATAAAATATTTCACAAATCTGTCTCCTACCAAGAATAAGAGCAGCATAGACAGTTTTTAATGAGTTTCAGATTAAAATATTTAAAAGCTGGCAGACGCTTTTGTAGGATGACACACTACTAGGGTGACCACATTTTCCAAAGGGAAAATGGGACACTGTGCAGGACTGGCCTGAGCCTTTCGCCTGAGCCCCCCTCGCCCCTCCCCATGTAGAGGACAGGTATGACTTGGGCAAGCAGCGATGCACATACTAGATAGGGTGACCATATTTCCCAAAGGCTGGAGCTGGCATTGCTGCTCGCCCAAGTCCTGCTTGCCCCCCACTGGAGCCCAGCCTCCCCCCACTGCCCAGGGCTGGCATCGGTGCTCCCCCTGCATGTTCCACCACACCCCACTTTTTTACTAAAGTGGGCATTTGTCCCGTTTGCTCTTGCCAACTGATCAAGTTGGCAAGAGCAAAGGGGACAAATACCCACTTTTGCCAAAAAAGATGGGATGGCTGGAACAAGGCTTAAAAAAGGGAGTGTCCTGGCCAAAACGGGCTGTGTGGTCACCCTACACACTACAGTAGAACCTCAGAGTTATGAACACCAGAGGTTACAAACTGACCGGTCAACCACACATCGCATTTGGAACTGGAAGTACAGAATCAGGCAACAGCAGAGACAAAAAATAAAACAAAACTCCACAATCGAATACAGTACTTTGTTAAACGTAAACTACTTAAAAAAAAGGGGGAGAGGAGTTTAAAAAAAAGATTTGACAAACTAAGGAAACTGTTTCTGTGCTTGTTTCATTTAAATTAAGATGGTTAAAAGCAGCATTTTTCTTCTGCATAGTAAAGTTTCGAAACTGTACGAAGTCAATGTTCAGTTGTAAACATTTGAAAGAACAACCATAATGTTTTGTTCAGAGTTACAAACATTTCAGTGTTACGAAAAACCTACAATTTTAATGGAATTTTACAACTCCCTTTTTAGTTGCAGTATGAGCAGCTAATATATTAAGTATATTCAGCTAATAAGGGGTATTGTGGGCTCCTTTTATTAGTATCCGCATTTTTGTTCTGCTTGTGTCTTTTTGTGAAATTTTAGTACCTTCAACCAATGTGTGGAGTTTGTGAAGTCTGCAATACTAACAAGTTAGGCTGATCATTTTAGCAAGGGTGACTTGTCCTATATTCATACTTGTTTGCAAACTCATTGCAGTCATTAATACATTATAGCCCCTAGGGATTATCTGATTTTATTTATTTATGTTAATTTATAACCAATTTAAAAACGAAAGTGTCTCTCTTGTGTTCTAACTGCCTTTGATGCACTTAAAATTACAATGACATAAAAGATAACACCAGCAGCTTCCTCTTGCCCCAGCATTAGAAAACAACTAACCAGAGCTGAAATCAAGTCTAGACAATGTGCTATCCCAGGGGTCGGCAACATTCGGCACGCGGCTCGCCAGGATAAGCACCCTGGCAGGCCGGGCCAGTTTATTTACCTGCTGACGTGGTAGGTTCGGCCGATCGCGGCCCCCACTGGCCGCGGTTCGCTGTCCTGGGCCAATGGGGGCGGCGAGAAGCAGCGCAGGCGAGCGATGTGCAGGCCGTGGCTTCTCGCCACCCCCATTGGCCCGGGACGGCGAACCGGGGCCAGTGGGGGCCGTGATTGGCTGAACCTGCCGCGTCAGCAGGTAAATAAAACTGGCCCGGCCCGCCAGGGTGCTTACCCTGGCGAGCCGCATGCCAAACGTTGCCGACCCCTGTGCTATCCCATCTGACCCACAAATACCATCCCTTATTGTACTCCTCCCACCACAGACTCTTGCTAAAGAGGTGGGCTTTACAGCATCCCCTGAGGTCAAATATTTTGGAGCTTATTTTGGATCAAAAGGGGAATAAAATTCCAAAACTGAGGGTCCCTTGAGAGAGAACAAAGCCACCTAAAGGCAGCCCCCTTTGCACCAATTAGGGTAGCAGGCAAGTCAACAATCTGATGATCAATGGAAGCTGAAGGATAACAAGATCAGTATTGATTCCGGAGCCCAGATCCTAAACTATGGCCTAGAAAAGCTTCATGCTCTTTCGAATGGGGAAGGATGTGTATATGTGCAAAGATAGTTTTAACACACCTTTGTGCTCTCTGATTCTGAAGCTTGCTCTGGCCTGATTTAAAACAGTCTGCACAGAGAATCACAATCAGCAGAATTTTTTTAGTACAAGCTATTTCTTCTATTCTGCAAAGAGGGTTATAGTCTATTTTGATGTGTTTTAATAGATATGTATCTCAAAGTACACTGTATTTCTTATTATCCATAAATTATCAGCAGACAAAAATCCTTTTGTGGACTTGTGGTTTCATTGGTTTTAAAATATTTCCCACATTTACTTGGTTTCCTGACCCTGTTGGGAAACAGAAAGCTGAAGGATAAGGTATGTTTTTCATAATAATGTTTGTATTTATACAGTGCACACTGTGGCTTAACAACTGGACTGTATTCTATCGGAAAGGAAGGAGGTGGTTTAATGCATTACAGGCTAGATTCTACAATGGGCTGGAGATATTAATGCAAGTTTTTCTCTCTTATGTAAGAATAATGTATTAATGATTTTATGAGGGGCATAGCAGGCAGGGCCCACCCTCCACATAATAATGGGCATACATACCTGATCTGGCAATAGCCACTTTGTAGCCTACTTGCTCCCTTCTGTGGACTATTCCTACTTCTCATAAGAATAGATTTCAAGGAGTTGGGAGGAAAGTGGGGAGAAGCATGTATGTGCTTAGAGCGGATTCCAGTTAGAATTCAGATGTTTTAGTCCTGTATGTTACCCCAGGTCCCAGGCACTTGCCAGAATTGGCCATATAAAGTATAGATTGTAGTTCTCTCACTACACAATGTCATCAGATTAAATATACATTATTGATGATAATGATGCTGCCTCTAGCACAGTAGACAAGATAGTCCATGCTTTATAAATCTAGTAGTTAAAGGACAAAGTTCATTAGTCCATCACCAAATAGTTTGAATTAATAGCATCTCATGACCTTTTTGTTCATTGTATGAAATTAAATGGATCAGAATTGCGATATTTTTATGGGAACCTTTACTGTGGTTGGAGCTGGGATGATATTAGTCATATAAATTAACTTATTAGACACCTATTTCTGAAAAGATTTCAAACTTCAGTCATGTAGAAACACAGGGAAATGTATTTTTTACAGCATGAAACTACAATCTCCTAAAAAAATTACATTATAAGGTAATGTTTTATTTTGTTGTCCTATTGTTTTGTTTAGTGTTGTATATATTTCTTTTTTTTAGCAGTGGCTGGCATGTGCTTATTATCAATACATATAGAGGGAGAAAGAAAAAAGCAGAGCATGCAGATGGGGAGACATGAAAATCCTTGCAAAGTAAAATGCAGATTACGAGGTACCATCAATTTATTTTGGTGATCCCTAGGCCATTGCTCTTTTCACCTTTTATTAACCTGCTAAGAGATTAGTTCTTGCAAATGAAAAAGGAAAGACCAATGCACAACATGCTTCCCCAGAAATGAGGTCACAAAGAGGGGACATGTCCTGAGTACAACCCCAAAAAAGAAATAGAACTCTGAAGGCAGTTACACTAGGTTGCCATTACACTTAACTAGCGCTACTGTGATTTACTGTATCAGCTCTACTGCTGACACCTTTATGTCCCTCCCTCCTATCCCAGCAGGCCACAGAGACACAGTTCATGATAGATGCTGGTGAACTTTTCCTCTGATCACCTTCTGAAGAACTTTCCCATAATCTATTGTTTTCCATCACAGTGGAAAACAAAACAAGTTTTTTCTTTACTTTCAGTTACCAGCTATTTTGCCCTAACTTTAAAGCAATGTACTGAATTTATTACAGCAGTGTGAAAGAAGTTTTAAACTCTTGTCTCTTTATCCCACTCCCTGAACTTAACATGGTCCAGAGTAAATCAACGTAATTGCTGTTAGTCTTACATTGTTGCAGGAATGTTTTATATTCCATGTTGTCAGTTATTTAGAACAGTTAATTGAAATTGCAAAGATAAAAAGAGTAAAGCTACAGTTAAGATGTTATAAAAACCTAACATTAACATAAGCCTTAAAAAGGATGAAATACCTAAAAGAGAAAAAAATACAGCTGTGTAAGCAAGAGGAGTATTTCCTCTTATTGACAATATGCAAATAAATGACCCTATTCTTGATTGAGGGGAGCAGGTATTAAAGAGCTGACTTGATGTTCCCACCAGTACCTCCAAAATACCCAGCTGATCCCTGAAAAATACAGGGTCTGGTACCAAAATAATAACTGCCATGGATTTCACCTGTTTTTCTCTCATCAGCATTCAGCACCATTACCACAGCATGAAGGGAAAAAGAAAGTCATCAAAACATTAGGAGAGAACATAATAAAGAGAGTGTACTTGGAAGGGGAAAAAAGGATCTCTCTCTCTCTCTCTCTCTCTCAAAGTTGCTTCCTCTTAGTTTACCCTGCATCAATTAATTGCTATGCTGCTGCAGTCTGTGGATGGGATCAGCAGTGATAAACATACAAACAACCATGTCTGGCAAACAGATACATCAGCTTGCACATGGTGGTGAATTAGCTAGCAGCCAGTTTAGGGAGGGGTTGCATAAAGATGGGTGATCACCCACTATGAAGAAATAAATGTGCACTTCACTGCTGCTCTGACCAGCTTCATCCTTTGAGCTGCAAGATAGATTAGAGGAAATCTACACTCTGTAAAGTTTTCCAAATTTATCTTGATAAAAAGTGAGACACACAAACCTGGCTGGCCTTTAGCAGGAGTATATACTCCCAGTATATGCAGGGTAATGGACAATTTTTGCCACGATTGACTTCTCAGTTTATTGTGCCTTGAATGACATTGGTAATATTTTTACTACTAGAATATCTGCCTTTTATATGGGCTCCACTTTGTGTCATCATTCTCTGAGTAGGTTTATTTTGAATGGGCAGTCGTGACAGTGGGGACCTGTGGAAAGGCCCAAGAAGGCAAGCTCTGGTTGACAAGAGTTGGGGCAGGACATAGCAGTGATGCTCCTAACAGCAATGCAAGAGTGTGAGTACCAACCTCAGGGCAGACTGTTAAAAACCACGGCACAACCCAAACTGGCTGTGTATTTTAAACTTAGATTTTAGCAACTATCTGCACCAAGTGCAAACTCCTCTGGCACATTAACAGCTTTAACACAGAGCCTCAGAGAGTCGCCTTGGGTACTCTGGTCTGTTTTGCCACCCAGGTGAGCATCTCTCTGTGATAGATGGCCCCTTACACCAAGAATCACAGCAATATTCAGGTTACTTCTAATCCCACTTACCCCAGGTCAATTGTGCTTTAGGCTCACACCAAAGACAATGCCTGTAGCCAATCCTATAGTAAAGTATATGAAGATTTATTGAATAGGAAAAGAAAATTGGAGATTTATTTACAAGGTTAATGCAAGCAAACATACGCACAAGAATGATTTATGGTCTTAGGTTTCAAAAGATAATATAGGCTTCTATAATCAGCAGCTCTATTTGTCCTTTAGGGCTAACACAGGCTAAGCAGCTGGGGATCTCTTGCTTATGCCTAGAAATACCTTTCCCCCCCTCCAGAATCCAAGGAGTGTGGAGACCCAAAGTTCCTTTGATTTGGGGTTTTTAACCCCCCCCTGCCATGTGCTCCGAGCTACATACTCAGCTGATGGGAGAAGTCTACTTGCACAACTCATCTTCATGAGGAGGAGAGCAGAACAACAATAAGGCTCTCAGTGTAGTCCTTTTGTTGACTGTTTCTCAAGCCAAATGTAAGGAGTTTCCAGCTGTAAGAGCTAACCATAGCCTATCTGGTATGGATGAGTCTCCTTTTTTGGGATGAGTAACAATTTCCGTAGAAGAGCAGCGCTTCTCACAAATTAACATCCTTCTCCTACATTCATCCATACAACCACAGAGGCTCACAATACAACCGTTCAAATATTACAGTACAATAAGGAACAGAGATATTGCAAGTAATATTAACGCATGCAGCAATTTACAAGCATTCATCAGAGTTTAAACACTACCTTATCATTCTAATACCTATTTTATCAATATTAAACTCAGGTGAGCCAGACACATTCCAGCTGTGTGTCTGTTAGCGTCTAGCTGGGACACAGGGACCTTGGTATGAGTGGTTGGGTAGAATTGGGCAAGACATAGCTTTATATCCCTTGTTCCACAAAATCAGAGAGGCCCGCAGCAGTGGGCTTCACTGGGTACAAAGAACAGCCCTAGTCATCCCGTCCTGTCACTAAGTGTCACAGCTTGTTGTACGTGGCCTCATTACTGCAGCGTTTTCTTTGAAAACAAACATCTACTTTCCAATAGCCATTCCCTGCGTTTAAGAGTATTTCCTTGGCAGTATCCTCTATTAGATTTAACACTAATAAGGCTAGCTTGGTAGAGAAGACAGGTGTGCACTTCCTGAAGGTTTCTTGTCCTTACTTCCTGCCACCATGAAAGCAGTAGCTGGCTGCTAGGGTCAGTTACCCTTATTCCAAGAGAAGTACAGCCTCACACCTGGCAGGAAGGTAAATACTTGTTTCTTATCCCAATGGGTTTTTTAAGCAAAAGTTTTACAGCAACAAACAGTGGGCTAGATTCACTGGTGCATTCTGGCTGCTTTGGTGAAACAGCGTGGCTTAGGCTGCAGCAGCACGAATCAGTGAGAGCACACCAGTAAATATAACCCCACAGGCTTTAGCCATGTAAACCATCGTACTTGGGAAAGGTGAAAGGCCAGAATCTGCGCTTGCTTACAGTGGTGCAAATCCTGAGTAGCTGACTTTTTGGAGGGGCTCTGAATGTATAGCCCTGTAGCTGAGAGACATTTGCTCACGCTGCAGTCTCTTCATAAAATTCAGAAATCTTAACTCCGGCTCTCATCCTGCAAACTCGTCTGCTCCTGCTTAGTTTCATACACATGGATAGTCCCACCCTGGGGGCCTGCTCTTAAAGATATTTAGGATCCTAACTGCCAATGATTTCAGTGGAAGTTAGGAGTCTAAATACCTTTCAGGGTCTGGGACTCGGTGTTTAGCTGCTGTTGGGGGTAACAGATGAAAAATATTTAAATGACACCTGGTACACAAGTGACCAAAACATAAGAATGCTATTGAGGGCCTGACTTGTATTTCTGAACCCATAGAAGTAAGGTCTCTCTTTGCCTAATTCTAGGAACATATCTGAAAATTCTGATCATAGTAAGCTAGTTGTTTACTAAGGATGTTTACTGACACTATGTAAATGTATATACTGATAGATAAATGCTCTTAGCACTGCATTACTTATATTGGACAAGTAGATGCTGTTCCACTCTGGAATCTTACCATGGTAACACATTCAGAATGATATACTGTATTGGCCATCTAAGCTCACAGTTGACCAGTAGAGAGAGCAAATATATGAGAGTGAAATTTTTATTAAGGAGTAAAGGCCCCCACTTTGGTTATAACAAAATGTTGATTCTTTTATATAGTTAAAGAAAAGCACTTTGCCCATCCATTTCATGAATGCCATCTTGATAAAGATAAAGGGTTAAGGAAGAGGTTCTGGCCTCTTGAGCTAGAAACATCCTGCCCCTGCAACCAACGCAGCTGGAAAAAGGGCACAGGCCACCAGGCAGGCAGTTGCAGCTGCTTTCCTCCATTCTCAGTTTGTCTGAGTTGAGGAGAAACAGCTGTGCTCTTGAACCAGTAAGTGGGAACAGGTGACGCTCCGTCCCGTAACCAGGGATCTAACAGGTGGGGTTTTTGTCTGAGTCTGTTGTGTACTTGTTGGTCATTCGGGAAGAAGCATGGTTCAGTGACTTGGGTCACTAATTCTTTTTTGAGTGGCTAAAGACTCAATAAATGCAAATCCTGGGGAAATATTTTTTTCCAAAGGAAAACTGGTTGAGATCTGCTTCTATGCTGTCAAATGCTGGGCCCTTTAGCAGATGTGCTAGTAGTCAGTAGCCATACACAGTGAGTGCACTTGATTAATGTAGTCTTCCTTCCTATCACTGGACTGTTTCTGACATGCTCATGATCTAAATCTGGATTTGAACTGGGGTTGCGTAGCCAAGAGGCAGAAGCTCCAAGAAGTCAGCTAAAGGACGACCCAGTAAACACTTAACTAAGCCTTTCTCACCTACAAAGTAATTGTATATACACTTTCACTTTATGGGGTTACATATAGGAATCTATATGAATTCTTAGACTGTAACAGGGTTAAAAAAAGAACTAGAACGTTCTTGAAGGATAGGTCCATCAAAGGCTATTAGCCAAGATGGATAGCGTCCTTAGCCAGAAGCTGCGAATGGGTGACAGGGGATGGATCACTTGATGATTACCTGTTCTGTTCATTCCCTCTGTGGCACCTGGCATTGGCCACTGTCAGAAGACAGGATACTGAGCTAGATGGACCTTTGTTCTGACCCAGTATGGCTGTTCTTATGTTCTAATTGTGCAGAACTAATGTCCAGAAATTCCTAACTGACTCAAAAGTCTATTATTTAGCTCACCTTGTCTCACTGCCCCCACTAATGTGTGGGTCATATGTATCCATTGAACTTAATTAAGACTCTGATATTTTGAGTTCCCCAAGTATCTCCATCAGATAGGTTAAAGTTTTTCTCCTTCTGACCACCAGTATAGAAGGTGTGCTAAGCTTTTCATAGGGAGGAGTTGAATATTACTGATTCATTAAAATAAACCCAACTATATTAATGGGATGTCTTTAAACTTGCTTGTAATGAATTGATGGCCTGCTTTTCATGCATGATTCACTATGTGCACATTCTGTAACCAGAACGTCATTGCAGTGTGGCTGTCCACATATTCTCAGAAGGTGCAGAGAAGATAAAGAGGGAGACTTATTTTACTTAAGAGTCTGGCACATGGCCTCTTTCATTCACTGGTCCCTGTTTCATATCCAGCCCAGCTGAGCAGTGGCTGAAAGTTGTTACCATTTGATGGGTTTTCAGTGGCCTGTGGAAAACAAGTTACTGGTCTCAGTCGAGTCCTCACTAAATAGGTGACACCATAAAGCAACTCTCCTCAACTGTCAGTCTGGACAGAAAATGAACTACCAGCTGCCCTTTAGACAGTCAATTCCTGGTCAGAACTGAAGTATTTTGGGGAGAAAGGAAGAGCGAAAACCTGTATTGTTGTTGCTAATATATTTCACAAGCATTAAATATGCTAAAAAAACCCAAACCCCTTCATTCCAATTGGTACAATGTAGATCAGAAATTGACATGTCACTAGGCCCAAACCTAGTGTTGTTTTTAAAGCAAAATACCATACAAGAAAACGACCTTCTCTAGCACTCTTCCCTTTCCATAAAACCTTCTTCTGATTCCCAGCTGGTCTCTTTACTCTAGGGCAAGTCTCTGGCACTTGGAAACATCTGGACATTTTCTATAAACATAGTTTATCTCTCCAGTTGAGGAGATACACTGCAATTTACCCTTCAGAATTTGGAATTGCACTGGCATCTGCCTTCATGTAGGTGAGAGAAGTAGTGGCATTGCAACAGAAAAAGAATTTCAAAGATGATCATGATTATTGCCTTTTTATAACCAAACTCTGTTGTTTGACAGAGTAAAGACCCTACCTGCCATATCCCCTTGGCTACAAGGAAGTCTATTGTGAGAACAGAATGTTCTGCATCTTTCACTCTGTGTTTTGCAGATTGTGTAATTTAAGATGAGTGATGCTGAAGAAGTAACTTCATTTAGCACATGAGCAAACATTGGAACAATTGATCAGATATCAAATGATAAAGTTAACATGTTTCTATCATGACCAGAATGCAAATCAAAGTCCTTTCCATTCCAATGCTACAATCAAACAGGACTATAAGACAATATCACACTGTGTCCTGCACAAGAGATACCACAGGCCATTTTTAATTTTACCTCATTAAATTTTTCTTTTACAAACCTTCTTTAATCACCATACCATCAATCACCTTAATCTGTCCTTTTAACTGATGATAACTTTAACTAAACCCAAGTAACTAGTTTAAAGTTAAGAACTGCCTTATACCGTAGGACTCGGTAACTTTGGGGTGGGCGGGAAGGGGAGGGGAGGGAGAGTTGGCCTTTCATCTTTCAGCTTTATGAGCTGATCCAAACTCCTGGACAATAACTGAGCAACATGCTTCTCCCCTCCCCCTCCTCCAGAGATGGTTGGAAACAAAGGTCTTTAGGGCGGCTCCCCAGACTCCAGAAGGTCTCCAAGTAGTTACTTAATTGGAGATCAAAGGTTTCTTCTTAAACAGTTTATCACTCACATAAACACTCCACAGCAGTTAGCATTTCAAACTGGGGTTTACAAGTAAAATAGTTCAGCAGTTTCTTCTAACCAAGCAATCTCACACAGAGGCTGCTGGGCACCCATTGTGTGAAATTATGGCATAACTTGGAGATGGAGTTAATCAATACACATGAAGAACACATGCACATCTTTTTTTTTTTTTAAAAAAACCATTCTTTGCTCCATGAAAGAGAAGAAGTGAGGTTTTTACTCACGAAAGCTTATGCCCAAATAAATCTGTTAGTCTTTAAGGTGCCACCAGACTCCTTGTTGTTTATGAAAGAGAAGGAGCACCATGGTCTTGGTAGGGCACAGCCTGGGAGTTAGGGGACCTGGGTTTCCTCCCTGATACTGCTGGTGACTTGATGTGTCCCGCCCTTGCCTTGCTTTTCTGTAAAACAGGGATACTATTGCTGCTCTCCCTTGGCGAGCATGTTTGCAGATCTAGAGGGAAGAGCAGGCAAAAGGCATAGTGACTCTCCCCAGTTGCATTTGGGAGAGTGGGGGCTGAAGGGAGTATTACCAAATTCTGAATTACTCAGGATAAAACCAAAAGCCTGTTTAGTAGTGCTGAAAAACCCTGCCCCCTCTTATGTCATTGATAGACCCTTAAGGCTAGCTGGCATTTTGGAATGGATAGTGTAACTTGTGTGAGTAACTTCCACAACATACTGACAAGCTGCTTCAAGTCATGGACCTCACACGCAAAATCATCCCATTCTGTGCCATATGAAAATGATGCCAAAATAGGACCTGCTACACAGGGGGAAATGGATTTTTATGTATTCTGATACAATTACCAAACCCTATGCTGCTATTGAGCATATCTGTACAGTCCGTGTTGTAGAAGAGGGATTTTTTTTTTTCCTGACAGGAAGCAATTTTAGGAGGACAATTGGAAGATAATCCTAGCTGTGCTCTTGTCACTACTGGCAGTCTACTGCACCATTTTTACCATACCAAATCTTTTAAAACCCCATCCAGATTGGGTATTTTATTCTATGTGCTTGCAGTGATTTAGAATTGACTTTAATTTTCCAACAATTTGCTAAGCCAGTCAAATCAAGTTCACAGATAACAACAATAGATGTTGTCAAGGTGGCATTGTTTACACCAATTGATTGCAAAGTGATTGCTTTATGTATGAACTGGAAGGCAAACTCTGACATATAGGGGGTAAAATTCCAGCCCTGTTTAAGCCAGTGGTAAAAAAACCCAACTGAGTTCAGTAGGGTTAGGATCTCACACATTACTCGTCCGTGAACCCACAGTGTACCCATTGCTCACTGTCAATTAGAATGGCCATCTTTATTTACGTATAGTATTATTGTTTGTATTGTGGTAGCATCAAACAGCTCCTGTCATGGACCAGAACCCCACTGTGCTAAGTGTTGTACAAATAACAGGGTCTCTGCCCCAAAGAATCTACCATCCAAATAGATTAATTCAGCCAAGATGATTTTCCTGGAGAGCTTCTTTCTCATCTTATTTGGAAAATAAAGAATGAAGGCAGCTCCTTCCCCTCTTGAATTTGTTCCTGTTTCCATATTTAATGCCAGTATATCATTTGTTTTTCATCATGAAGTTTATGTTATAGTTACTTTTTTAGATGAAATGATACCTATGGAGAATATGTGTTATATACTTTACCTGCCTAAGTATTTCAGGTAAGTAGAAACATATGTCATGAGTCTCAACACATTAGAGAGGGAAATATTAAGTCTATAGAAAACAATTTGTAAATATTAAGTAACTTTAATAAATGGATTGAAAAGAAAAGATTTCTTCCTAGGGTAAAACCAGCAATGTTAGGCATAAATATCTTTATCTATAAATAATAACTCAAACTAACATATTTATGCTTGCAAGATGACTATCACTGACTGCACTGCTCTTGAGCTAGTGGGAACTGAGACCTATCAGCTACCTTCAATTCCTTTGATCACAAGATGTTATTGACTTGTCCATGAACTGTGGCAGGTGTCGAGAGGCTGTTCTTAGGCAACTGAATTCCTTCATTGATGAGTGGATGGTGATTGTCAATACTCATAATCTCTTATGGTGCTCACAGATGGGGTTGCACATGGTTTCATCTCCTCTCCCCCTCTCTAAAATGCATGTATGGGGTGTTGGAAATGCATGTAGATGGAAATGCATGTAACATCTGTTACACTGTATTCAGCAGACTTCTAATGCCAAGACCCACATTTCTATCTCACATGACCCAGACAGTGTTACTGAGAACTTCCTCTAATGTTTGGGTATGGATAAGAGTGAGTTGCCTTGAAGCTCAGGTTGCATAAGACTAGCAAGTTGCTAGTCGGTTGTGAGAAGCAACTATAACATGGAGAGGATCAGGTTTATCAGGGTGTTTACTGCAACAACCAAAGTATCTGCTATCTGCCATCTGAGCTTTCTGAGAGTGGCCAAGATCAGGCTGAGATGAGTTTCTGACAGGAGCATGTTCCCAAGGGTGAATGCCTACCACTAAGAAGAGCTTGATTTGAAAACCCTCAAGCCTTACCCTTGAAGGCATTTAGCTTAAACGTTCCAGATGATGACTTTAAAGAACAGTGAAATGGGAGGGATGTTTGAGCGCACAGTATTGATGATCATGAGGAACACTAAAGGGGAGGCAAGGGTGGGAGCAGTAATGTGGGGCTGGCTCACTGCAGAGATGCCCTGAAATCTAATTGGAAGAAACCAGATTTCCCTATCAGGCTTTACATGCCTAAACATGCTCCTTACCCCTTCATCCCTGTGAAAATTCACCTGAGAAGGTGACTACAGTAGCAATATCATTTACCTTTGATTAAGGCATTGTCTGTTTCCAGATATTTAACACTCTTATCTTCTAAAGAGGTAAACAATTGCTTTAATAGAAAATAGAGATGCTAGGGAAGCATGAGCCACAAATCGAATATTCACTCTTTCATACAAAACAATCCTTAGTTTGCCCAGGAAATAGTAGTTGACCCGACAGGTAATCAGTGAACAGCATAGCTCATTTCAGTCTGGTAATGAAATGGAGCTCTGCTCAGGTTATTAAAAAAAAATTCATAGACATTCCACTTTCTCATTATTTTCAAACAGAAGTCCTGCGGTCCTTATTTGGGCAAAGCTACAGTTAAAATCAATATGGCTCATGAGAAACACGTACATTTCAAATATTAATGGTGGGACTGTTTAAGGGCATAGATTGGTTATTCTAGATTTTGCTAATGCTCCACAAATTGACCATTCTTCCTCCGAATCTGGATATTATCTGCAATAATAGGAGAAACTATTGGAAACGACAATCTTATTAAATTAATGGAGATATCCTGTCTCCTAGAACTGGAAGGGACCTTGAAAGGTCATCGAGTCCAGCCCCCTGCCTTAACTAGTAGGACCAAGTACTGATTTTGCCCCAGATCCCTGAGTGGCCCCCTCAAGGATTGAACTCCCAACCCTGGGTTTAGCAGGCCAATGCTCAAACCACTGAGCTATCCCTCCCCCCAATCTGACCTGCTTAGTTGGGAATTGGAATTAAATATTTCATTCTTCACTAAGGGTGAAATTCTGGACCCACAGAAATCAATGGACAATCTCCCATTGAGTTCAGGGGATTCAGGATTTCACCCTAAGTGTTTGTGTTTATATTTTTTTCCCAATGGCAGTCTGGATTAACATAGTGGATAATTGGTGCAATTCATTTGTCCCTGCTGTAGATAACTGATCAACAAAGGTCAAAATTGTACTGAGCATGAAGAAATAAACCATTTTTTTCTATCTAAGTTAATCTAACTATATTTAACCCTCATCACCGTAGTATTTTTTATGATGTGCATGTCTCTGAGTTATATATATGAGACAGACACATTCTGAGATCAGAATTTCAAACTAAACTGTGCAGGGCGAAGAGAGGAATTCTCTTTTAAGTCTACTATGGACAATCTCCATGCATATCTAATTTACCTTTTCAGTGCTACTTGTGTGCTACATTAATAAAAATATCACAAATGCTTACACATTTAGACTCTTTTATAGAATATGTTAAATGTATTAGCCATTTTCCATTAACAGTGGAGAATTCCTCGCTTCCTCAGGTACAGCCTCATTATAGTTGTATGTATAAATTTACTTTCCCCTTCAAACAGTGCCTTCAGACATGGTGCAATAGAATCAACATATCTTTAATTATTTTTGGATGACTATGAACTCCAGTCATGTTTTTCAACATTTATAGAGAAGCATCACATTTTACCCGTTAGCAGTGAAAAGATGCCATAAACAATAGGGGTTTTTTTGGATAGTACTAGGAGATCTGAATTCCAAACTAAAAATAATAATAAGGTGAATATTTCAGCAAATGAATTTAGCCTCAGACACCTGGTTTTGAAGCACAGAACCACCTGTGCTGTGTTAAACATGAGAGGAAGGAAGTACAGTATATAAGGTAAAAAGTACAGGGTGAGGTAATGTGATGTGTCCCTTAGGTCAAACAAGAGGCTGTTTGTAAATGACCCTTTCCGAGGCAGACATATGACTTCCCAAGATTGTAGCATTCTACAAAGGGATGCATAAATAGCAGTTGTTCACAGCAAGGGTTATACTATATGGCTATTAGAGTGAATAGAAGCAACTCAATTCTTGCCAATGACAGGAAATAAGGTCAAGTAAAGATAACAGGTCTTTGAATTAGAGGTTTTCAAAATATTAGTCTTAGGCCTTCACTGTGGAATTGAATGAGTGGTTCTCTTCAAAATATCCTGATTCTGAAATGCACTCCTCACTAGAGAAACAAACAATATGAAACCGAGCAACCATCGTATTTGATACTAACTAGTAACTTGCTTTGCTAACTCCAGAAGGCAACGCCCATATAAATAGCAGTGTTGCCAGTCAGAATGTAAATAACTTTAATAGTCCAGCTGAGTTTACACATGCAAACCATAAATGGTTGTGTTTTGGACACTGTCATTTACTATATCTTCATATCTCTTCATATCCTAAGGACCTTCTCTTATTTCTGAATATTTAATTTGGACTATCTCTGTAAAAGTAGAGGCAAGAAATCATGAAGCATACCAATGTCTTCTTGTACATTAGGATTATTACTGGACATAATTAAATGTCTGAAAAAATAGTACATTTGTATAACAAAATGTTGTTGAACACCAAACTTTACTGTAGACTGTATCCCCTTGGGGTTTTTTTAAGTTTAATGCACCCCCAAGATTACTGGAAGCTCGTTAAGGTAGGGTAGATTGAAGCTTCCTATTTGGAGTCTGATAATGTAAAGGCTATATTCACAGTTGTAAACTGTTCAGAGCACATTATGTATCAGATTTACCTACCTACTTTCAAATGTCACTAGCTTCCACTGGCTATGATGATAATGCTTGAAAACGTAAGAATTTAAATGAGCCATCATGGTTTGTTAGTTAGATAATTAAAGATTTTAAAAAATTATCTCCTCCTGAGCGGTTACAATTTTTGTCATCTCTCAAACCCTTCAAAGATTTATTTTCCTGTCAGTCTTTTAAAAAAATGCTAATATAAACAAGCATATGTAAGTCAACCACAAGAATGAAATTTTGATACTAGTAAGTGCTTATGCTTGAGCACTGTAAAAAGCACCAATTGGTGACTCTACGTATAACATGCTGCATAAGGGGTGAATTAAACATGATATTGTATGCTCTCTTTTGTCATCTATCTTAACTCGGTGTTCTTACTTTAATTGGTTTCAATGTCTGTTTAATTCTTTCTTTTTTTTTCTGGTGATTTAATATAATTGTTAGTTGATAATGAGGATACTTGCAAAACCAGGAAAAAATGCAACATACTGTATTTTCTTATTGCCTTCTAATAGACAAAAGGCTTCCATGAATTTTGTGTTGAATTAAAAAATTAAACATAATCAAAACTAAGTTAAATTTAAAATTATTTGTTACATATGGCATACAGATATATTACATGAGAAACTGTGCTATATTGTGCTATATATAATTTAATTTTGCACAATAAAATTATTTTTTCAGCAAAATGATTATATACTTAAATAATTTAGCCATATGATACTTTGTGCTCAGTTAATAAGTCCATGGGGTATAAGATATACAGTGTATATTTTGTTCTATTGTCTGTGTATGTGTTTGTATTTTTTGTGAAATATGTAATATAAGGAATAATTCATTATTTTAAAAAAAGAAGAGAATGTAAGTTCTCGTGTCTCATTTAGCAAGAGAGGGTCAAAATGTTGGCATCTACATGATGGCCATTAACATGTGTTAGGTGGCCCAGAAAAGCGATTTAAACATCCTTTCATATTATCCCTTAATCATAGGCAATTTCCTTGATGCAGGAGTTTCATACCTTTCAAGGGGATGTCAAAATGACCCATCTAAATAGATCAGCTGCAAGACAAGAGGAAAAAAGTTCACACACATGTGTTCTCTTTGCAACGCTCTAGCATCCTCTTTTAAAAGGATGAAAAGTACATTCCCACTTGAAATTTTGCATTTCAGTGAAAATGTCTTTCCCTTTACTTTTTATGTCTCATTCACCACTACAATACCGTTTATGTTATCATGATCATACATGAACCAAATATTTGTTAACAGTGGAAGTACTGTGTCCGGGCATCAGAAAACTGGGATATCAATTTATGATTGTTAAAAATAGAAAAGCTATATTGATATTATAACTATAGGGAATATAGCAGTTTATAGAATTTATCTGTAATACGGAAGAGATGTAATAAGAAATGAGGTTTTAGCTCTGTTTTAAAGGTAGCTGCCATAAAGCATGATATATAAGAAGCCCTATATCTGATTTTTTTTAAATCCACACACAACTTTTTAATTAATGGAAACTGACTTTCAGCAGAAATAATCACATTTTAAAAACCTACCTGATCTGGAGAAATGAAAATTATTCCTTTTTTAAGACTGACTAGCAAGGAAAAAAGAAAAAAGGAAAAAAAAAAAAAAAGAAAGAAAATGGAAAGACCCTTCCAAAGCTGCAGACCTGATCACTTTACAAAACTGGAGAGATTTCTTCCAGCTGTCAGTCTCTTCCAGTTATTTTTACATGTTCCAGTCTTTGGCCTTGTGGGGGTAGAATTAAAAAAAGATATATTACGCTCTGGAGGCTGCCAGAACTCACCAGACCACAGTGTAAAGATTCACTCTCCATCATTCTCCTCTCTGTCATCTATGCCATCCTTGGAGGTTGTAGGAGACTCAGTAATGTCCATAGAAATGGAAAGTTTTTTTGCTGAATTTGAGCATCTGAGAAGTACAACATATATTGAAAAATTTCATATTTGTTCACTGTTGAAGGGAATGAACAGTGCATTCATTTGTGAAAAGTACCTACCAGAGATTCCTACCAACTTATGGGCAAGGTCACCATTTCCCTGGCTACAATACATTCGTATACACTAGCTTCCCCTTTCCTCACCAAAAAAGAGCGAGCTTGCCAGCAATAATACTTTAGTTATCTCTATCTCAAACTATCCCAAAGTACTTTATAAAGGATATACATAGAAATTCAGATGAGCTGCAAAGTCTGGAACCCATTCTAGAACTTGTCTCCCCTACTCCCCAAAATCAAGGGTATTGATTTTCCTCACTGCAGAAATAGGAGCCCACTGTCAAGTTCAGATATAAATAGTGCTCACAAACTCCTCAGAGGTCACGGGAGGGGAGAGGTAGATCTAACATTCTAGTTCAGCCTTATTTGGCCTCAAATCTCTTGCCCCAAATTAAAATGCCCTCTCTCAAAGTCTGTTCCCTTTAGTTTTGTGGTGTGAACCAAAATTTGTCCCAGCATTCTACTTTTGAATTATTTTTTTTAAACTTTAGGATTTTTGTTCTATAGTTTACATAGAATAACAAGTTAGAAATCGTGGTATCAGTTGTTCAGTTAGAATCTACTTGTACTGATTTTGGATAATGGATTTCTTCAAGTTCATTGTGAATGACGTACAGCTTAATGTTGGGTGTGGAATTATGTTCTAATGGTCTAATTATGGTCTAATGGTCTAATTTTAGCATGTGTGAAAGATTATCTGCCCTTGGTTGGTCTTTTCCTCCACTCTTCATTAACTTTAATAACTTTAATATTTGGCTCTTTCTACTGTGTGTCAAGTGAGGTCTCTGAGCTAAATTTCTTAAGTGGTGTCTTTTTGTTTTTCTTTTTTTCTTGGCTCCTTAATTTTTATTAATAAAATCTAACTGGTGCCATATTTTCCTATATAAGTTATCTTTGGTATAGGCTTTTGAGATGTTTTGAAGTTCTCAGTAATTCACTGTACCCAGAGATGGATATATTACAGCAAGAGTGGTTGAACTATGTCTCCAGCATGAGTACACATAAACCAGTCATTCTTTGTGCACTTTTCATCATCCAGCTCCTCCCAAGCAGAAGCTTCTGAGATCCCTCTACATCAGGCACATTCAAGGTGTTCCCAGGTTGTGACCTCCATCACCTAGCATCGGAGCACTTTTGAACCTTTCATGTATTTACCCTCATAAGGCCCCTGTGAGGTATGGAATTGTTGTTATAAAGTATAACTGAGTATGAAAAAACTAAATAGTTCATGGAGGATAGGTCTATCAAGGGCTATTAGTCAAAATGGTCAGGGATGCAACCTCCTGCTTGGGAACACTGAAATCTCTGATTCTCAGAAGCTGGGAGTGGAAGACGAGGGTGGATCATTCCAGAATTGCCCTGTTCTGTACACTCTCCCAGAAGCTCTGGAACTTGCCACTGTCAGAGACAGGATACTGGGCTAGATGGACTCGTGGTCTAACCCAGGTCAGCAGTTCTTATGTTATCTGAATTTTATAGATGGGGAACTGAGGCACACAGAGGCTAAGTGACTTGTCCAAGGTCACACAAAAGTGAGTGATGATTCAGGTACTTCCTAGGGTAGTACCCAAATTACTGGACCATCCTTCTATGTATAATTAAAAACTGTACAAAGGCATACCATATATAACTTTCAAAAGCAGCAAATAAACACCTAGAGTTTTGCACATGCAATTTTGGATGCCCAGGAGTTTGGGTACCCAAAAATCATGCTCACAGAAAACAGTCTTGCAACTTTGGTGCACAGATTTGAGGACCTTTAATTTGTCTAATTTTCAGTCTGCACAAGTGCAGTTCCTGCTCTTGCTTTACCCTCATGCTCTTCCTCTACCTACTATAGCAATATTCAAGCACAATGGAAAGCTCTTTTAGAAAATTGTGGGTCTGATAAATCTACCTCGGGAGGGGCATGAACAATAGGAATGATGTCTCCCATCTGCCACTGTAAATAAATCATGATCCTGGTTTAAAAAATGGAACCAGATTCCTCATCCCCTCTAGCCTGAGTGATATGAAAGGTGCTCTTCCTTTTCTTTCTGAGACGTTTCTGGTTGCCTATTTTAAGACTTCTCCTCAGTTTTGATTATAAATACCTTCAACATTGTTCTAGAAATAATTCATACTAAATGCACCATCTGCACTGGCAACTGCTGCACCCACTTCTTTGGCCCATCATTTACTGGGTGAGTACCTCTCTGCCCATTCTCTGGAATCCTCAAACCTACTCCTCATTGTTAGTAGGGCCCAGATCCACAAAGGGACTTGGGCATCACAACACCTTTTAGGTGCCTAAAAAATCACAGGAATAACACTGTGATCCACAAAGCCTGAGTTGAACACCTAGGTTCCCTATGCAGTGAATGGGGAGAGATAGGTGCCATAGAATGCAGTCTGCAAAGTCAGCACGCTAGGCAGGGAGCCAGCCAAGCAAGCCTATGGGAGACACAGATGAGAGCCATGTGTTCTAAGCTCTTAGATAGTGCTCCAGTCTGGGATTGCAGGGAGGTGCCTATCTCTACTAGCAATCCAAAAACCAGGGGAAAACATGTTCTCCTCTATCTAAACTGGGTGGAGGGCATAATCCAGTAGACGTGCTCAGAGACTGCCTAACTCTACACAAAATAGCAGGGGGACAGGGCCTCCTGTATAACCTTTATCCCCATTAGGGTATTCCTCTGGGACATCAGAGATCATTGGTTCAAGTCCCCACACTATCTGAGGGGAAGAATCTCTCAGGTGAGTGCTCTAACCACTGAACTCTGGGATATTCTGATGTGGGGGTTCCTCAGTCTCTTCTGTTGAAGTTTGTTCCCCTTTAAATTAAATGAAAAATTAAATATTAATTGGACCAATGAGAATCACCCTGTAGCCTGGGCACTCACCTGAAATGTGTCAGATCCTTGTTCAACTCCCTGCTCATCAGGCAGAGGGAATAATTCAACGGGTGGTCTCCCATACTCTAGGTGAGTACCCTAACCACTGGGCTAAATCTCTTCCCCCTCCTGTCCCCCCCTCAGCTGTTTTATGAGGATTTAGGTGGCCTCTGAGCTTGGCTACTGAATTGGGCCCTGCAAGTGACTTAGATGAAGAAATACCTATCATCTCCTGGTTTGCGGATTGCTCTGGGGTTTAAGCAGGAGATAAGCAATCAGGGTCCTACAGTGAGGCAGCAGGCAAGAACATAGGTGCTAAGGGAGCTTCTACTGCAAAAACTAAGGCACCAAATGAGTTTAGGTTCCTAGAGTATTAGGCAGCAGCCAAGTGGGAGTTTGTGGATCAGAGTAGTACCTAAAAATGGGACTTAGGCACCTAAGTATCTTAATTAAATGCCTGTGAACTTGATATGAGGTATATCACTATTTCTGTTCTTTCTGTAGAAAGGAAAAATTGGTATGATGAACACACACTCACGTCCTACAGTGAGATGTTTGTTTTTGAAGGCCAGATTTTCAGGGAGCATGGGAAAAATGTATGCCCAATTGTGGGACTGCAGACAAATTGCAGACTAATTGACTATAATTGTGCATGCAAAGATAGGCACTCCATTTTTTTGAGCATGAACCAGAAATCCACTGAAAACTTAGTCCTCGATGTCAATTTGGTTTGGGGAGTGGATTGGGGGCCCTATTGCATATTTAACGGGTGAAATCCTGGCTCTATTGACGTTAATGACAAAATGCCAATTGATTTCAACAGGGCCAGGATTTCACCCAAGATGTTTAGATAATTCAGTCTTTTGCGTAAGATTGTCCAAACTAAAACCAAACTCCTAACATTTTGAAGTTCATCCATTAATTCTCTCCTTCCTGTTCTATTACCAATGGGTAGATTTCTGCTCTATACCTTACTGCAGGATCTAAGTGTCTGTGATTGTTCCCATTCCCTGCACCCCATTTTGACTACAGATCTTTCATTTTGTTTTATGCAGATTTCATAGTTACAAAAGTATTATGCCAGAATAGAGAACTTGGTTTCATGGATGTCTTTGGTTCCTTAGAGAGCATTCTGATTTGGCTCCGTAGGCACTATGTTCTGCTTCCTCATGGAAAAATTTCTTGCCCTCTTAGCAATACTCTTTCTTGTCTGTTTTGACTGTAGGAGTTTTGTGTGATCTTACCTGTGTACCAGTGTGCATTCTTCTTGTACTCTGCTTTTAACACGCATTTTTGCTCAGTCATTCCCACACTTCCTGGTCTGCACTGTCTTCTTGAACAGTGCTATAATGGTTTATATCATGACTGTAAGACAGTAATGGTGGGTAGCTGAGGAAGTTCATCCATCACTAGTGAGTGATAGTATGAAATCATTGCTACTAGTGGTATCTTCTGGGTGTACAATATTTCTGAAAGGCAATAGATCTCTTTACAGGTAAGGGGGGCATCTGGGGAATACCAGCAAGAACCTTGCATGACACACATTCTATCATACACTTATCAACTTTAATTCAATAGAAAACATTGCCAGACCAGAGAGCAATGTATACATTTATGATGAACTTACTGTTTTTATGCCTAACAGCATTGGAGACAGGGTTAAAGAGCTGTTTATGTAATTGGCCCTGAAACACTGCCAAGGTCAGTGTGTGTGGGTTATTGACATTTCAATGCCAGTAGTGCAAGAAAACTTGCCCAGGGGCATAGGTAGGGTGTTGTCTGATGGAGTGGCTTAATGCAAATGAAGGATGTACTGTAAACACTGGATGCTAGAAAGTAACTAATCATTTTGGATGAGAGCCGCTCCTTCCACATTTTGACTTCATTTAAGTACAAGTCATGGCAGGACAATAGCGATGGTTTCACTTTGTCCTGTGACCTTGTACTTCAAGCAATTTTTCTTTGTAAATATTGTATAAGGTCTTTCCATATTTTATAAGAATATTCTGCTAATTAACTTTTTTTTTTCTGGTAGAGTCCTCAAAAGCTATCACTTCCATCATGAACTCATTTAAAACCTATAAATGAGACTATACATATATTAATAGTCTAATATAAAATGCATCTAGAGCTAGTTTAATGGGTAAACAGCAAAGAACATTAAAACTGCTCTGTGTAATAAATAAAACAGGGGAGTAGAAACTGTCTTGTGAATTGTCATATACAAACTACTTTAAACATCTCATCTGCTTTCTGGCACTAACTCAGCTGAGACCTAGCTACCATGTAAAAAACAGATTAAATTAACATCCATCAAGGTGAAAGATAATTATTGCTTGTGTCAGACAACACCTGTTTTTGCTGCATTCCTCAACTCCATTAAACTGGAGACATGCTGAAACTTTCCACCAAATTTTACATTTGACAGTTGCCGTAGGCAGTTGTGTCTGTGGAACACCTTCACCTTTGGCTTTGTTTACATTTTTGGGGTAGTTTAAAAATATTCAAATGTTGAACATAACTTTGAAAATCAAAGAGACATTCCAACAGCAAAGTATATAAATACAATATATGAGCATTTGTTAGAAAAAGCATTTGCAGTGATTGAAAACTGTAGCAATTGAGAAGTCTTTTGTAGAAGACTTTTATTTAGGGCTGAATCCTGCTCATCTTACTCATGTGAGTAGGCCCACTGTCTTTAGAGGGGCAGCTCACAAGAATAAAGCAAGTAAGATTTGCCCCTTTGGGCAAAATTCTATTCTCAATTATACCCCATCCAATCCTGTTGTCTTTAATGAGACTGCATGAGTCATAAAGGAAGTCAGAATTGAGCCTTAGTTTTGTAAATTGAGCTGCATTTTGTGTACACAAAGCTTCTTACTTTGGTTGGGTCAGACAGCTTAGACATAATGGATAAAATGCATACTGTTCCCTGAAAAGAAATGATATATATGAATGCTATGGATTTCATACAGCAGCTGATGGAAACCTTTGATGCTTTCTTTACAGACATGAGATTAAATGATTAGTCCTGCAAGTGTGGGGTCAAACAAGGTCCTTTTGATAAGAGATCAGGAAGTCTATGCTGTAAACAGAGAAAAGATTGAGAGCTTTTACTTAGCCAGTGTCTACCTTGCAAGATGCAATTAAAATCTGTTAGGCTAGCACATTAAGGGCCTGATCCCTTAGAAATAGGCAGACTTTCTAATGACCTTAATGGGCTTTGAATCCTGCCTAATAGAAAAGCATTGTGCAACCTTTGAGGCAGATTATGCAAAAGTCTCGCTCATAAATGAGGTAGAATCAGGAAAATGTTTTTTAGAGGAGAAAGACAGACAACATGCTGCACACTGAGCTGAGGCTGACAGAGAATGGAGCTGGGAAGGATTGCAAATGGTGTGGCCTGGACCATCCCATTAAAAACAACAACAACCCAGCACATGGTAAAATACGTTCAAAAGGTAAATGAAAATTTCCCTCTGCAGAAATGCGCTTCCCAGGAGAGGAACGCTGAGGTCACAGATGTGCTGTTTATGGGGGCAATAGATCCAGAGACAGCACAGCATGCTTCATTGCAAAAGGAGTCAGCAGTTAACAGTGATTGGTACTAGCTGCTTTTGAGGACATCGTACTTCTAACAAACTGGATGCAGGACTGAAAACAAACACAATCAGATGGGGAGATGTGAAAGAGCTAAAACGGGTAAACCAAAGGTCTTAAAGAAACAGGAACTACTGCAAGCCTCTAGTTGGAAGCTGAGATACAGGGCACTATGTAGACATGGCTCTTTGTGAAATCACTTCATGGGAAAGAATCTCTGCTGGGTGCAATCCTGGCCTGTGAAATACTGGGGCTATGCAACACATTTTACAGCAAATAATACAAGATATCATGCAAGAGTGACATGATCTGTAAGCAAGCCAGGCTGCAGAAGCAGCAACGATACTGGCCTGGACACAGCTTTCCTTATAGGTTTGAGGGGAGTGAAATGTTACCCTTTACATATAGTGCTTTGAAAGACCCAATTTATTCAGTAGTATATGCCCTGAAACAAGTAGCAATACCCAGAGGGTTATTAAAGGATGCATAGGCGCCAACTCTGTGGGTGCTCCAGGGCTGGAGCACTGACGGGGAAAAATTAGTGGGTACTCTGCACCCACCGGCAGCCGAGCTCCCCTCCCCTCCCCCTCACCTCACCTGCACCTCCACCTCCTCCTCCTCCCCTGAGCGTGTGGTATCCCACTCTTCTGCCTAGCTCCCAGTGTTTGCTGCCGTGAAACAGCTGTTTCATGGCGTAACAAGCTCCAGGAGGGAGGGGGGAGAAGGGGGAACATGGCATGCTCAGAGGAGGAGGCGGGGATGGGGCGGGGATTTGGGGAAGGAGTCCAACAGGGGCAGCGAGGGGGCAGAGTTGGGGCGGGGACTTTGGAGAAGGGGTGGGAATGGGGGCAGGGCAGGGGCAGGAGGGGCGGGGCTGAGGGGGGTCAAGCACCCAGCAGCGCCACCAGAAGTTGGTGCCTATGGCCTGGTCTACACTGGGGGGTGGGGGGGATCGATCTCAGATGTGCAACTTCAGCTACGAGAACAGCGTAGCTGAAGTCGACGTATCTTAGATCGAATTAAAATTACTTACTTCACGTCCTTGCGGCGAGGGATCGACGGCCGCGGCTCCCCTGTCGACTTTGCTTCCACCTCTTGGACTGTTGGAGTTCAGCAGTCGACGGGAAAGCAATCGGGGATCAATTTACTGCGTCTACACTACACACATAAATCGATCCCCAGGTAGTGTAGATGTACCCTATAGAAGGACGAGTAAACAAACTAAAAGCAATAGAAGAGCTCAAAGACTGGGTAAACTCAATGGGGTGTGTAACCAAAAACCTCATGGGAAACTCAAAATGTGTATGGATCCCAAAGTTCTCAATGAGATTCTAATGCAGGAGCAACATGAGATACCGACAATGGAAGAAACAACTGATAAGAAGACCAGGAAAAGTATTTTACAGAACTGGATGTATCACATGGATTGTGGCAGCTGCAATTAGATGACAAAACTGCTAAGATACATATATTTCACACATCCTTTGGCAACTTCCAACGGTGCTAAATTCATCTCCAGATATTTTCCATCACTGAACTATATATTCAGAGGAGTGCGTAGGGCCCAAATCTACACTGATAATATGGTTAGTTGGGGCAAGACCTCCAAAAAGCATGATTCCAGTGTGAGCATAAAGAGAATGCTTTGGAGACCAAGCATCAATATGGGCTGAAGTCAGAGGAGAAAGCTGCCAGTTTGCTGAACTGAAACGTACCTTCTTTGCAGATATATTAACTGTTGTACTAATACAGCTGGGCTTGACTGTATAAAAGCGGTACAGGAAATGCCAAAATGAACTGATTAAAAATATCCTTTGCTTTCAGTATGATAAAATACATACACATGCTTATAAGTAAGTTGACAGCTACTGAAGGTGGTGGTAGGTTTATTTAAATTTTTTAAATTATTAATTCCTGTGCTTTTAAATATATATGTGCTTAAGGCATGAGCCATATGCAACAAAAGTTTAATTTAAAAAAAAAGGCATCTTTAATGACTACAGAAATACAGTAAGTTCGATTGGGATGAAGTCAGAGGGGAAGAAACAGAGAATGACTAGCCTCTCTGTAATGGGAAGAACTATTTATTGTTGAGAGACTATTATTCAATCATTGATAGACTATTCAAACACCTCTGAGTACAATTCTAACAAACACGCTATCAAATGCCAAATGGAAAAAAAACAGTATTTTGGTCATGTACTAAAACAGCCTTTGTCCTTTGTCCTTATAATCCGGAACATTATGAATAGAATGTCGTCTAAATTTCTGCATGTGTTGACCTTCAGTCCTACATAATACTGTTAAAGTTTGGTAAGAACCCATAGAGGAATAGCACGCATCTTCTCAAAACCCAAGAGGTGGGGACAACAGTTAATTGCAGGTGACTGTAGAAGATGGCATGGGTACAGCCAGAGTCTGACAGTAACCTAGATAGCCCTATGGAACTGGAGGACATGAAAGAGGCACACCACCAAAATACTACAGAACAAGTGTCACAGAATTAAAGAGGTCATGATGCGCCATGGAAGTTTCAACCGACTGAATTCATGACACCATATGCTCAAGTGGACGTTAACTTTGGACGTTGGTACCCTAAACCTATGAATAAGATAATATAATCCTAAATGATATCTCCTGACCTAAAGTAAAAAAGGTACTTTGCCATTACAACTACTTTTGAGGTTTCTGTAATGTCAGAAGCTGCAGACAATAAAGGGTAGCGGTGTGTCTTCCATACTCAAAGGCAGAAAAGAATAAGTATCCATGAGTGCCTGAGAGAGAGAAAGCCCAGTGGGTTGTGTAGACCAGTTGCTCCATCTGGCAAACATTTTCAAGGTTTCAACATTTTTCCCCCCATCCTGAATCAGGATGAAAAGTCAATCTCAAATTTGCAGGAACTGAGACTCCAAAAAGTGTTTGGAAGTGGGTCTATCACAATGTTTGTTTTGATAGTTTCAAAATGTTTTCTGTTTTGATTTTGACTTTTTAAACTATTTTTAAAAATAAGTTAACTACAATTGTGAAATGTTTCAAATGGGAAAAACAAAACATTTATTGTTTCATTTCCAGAACTTTTTTCAAATTTTTTTCAAACTTAGCAGGTTTGTTGAAACCAACCCTTCCCCATCAACCATTTATTTAGGTGAACCAGCATTTCCTTACATTAAAAGGTGCAGTACATCAAACACATAATCATAACAGGTCAGGAACATTTACATAGCTACATATACCACAATCTGTGTTTGTTTCTTAGGCTTTTGACTGCGGACTACTCACTACAGAATTAATCAGGTAAGTGGCAAATCACCCCTATTCCCCTGTCAGTTTCTACGTTTCCCCTCATACAAACCCTGTTTGAAAGATGCATGGATAAACACAACAAGCTAACCAACCATCTTAGGTCTTGATTTGATTGATACTTATGTAATAGGTTGCCAATACTAGTCCTACAATACATTAGCGAGAGATGGGAGAGCAGGGCTCAAAGTCAAGGGTCAACTTCCTAAACCTCACAGAGGATTCAGTGTTTCAATCTTGGAATGGCGTTGACATACTGTTCTAAACCTCTGAGAGGAATTACAAGGAAATCTGGAGAATCAAACACATCATGGTCATCTGTTACCTGTCAATGACAAGGCAACAGCAGCCTTAAGGTTCCTGGCAATGAAATCCTTCCAAGCTTCCATTCAAGATACCACAGGTAGCTCTTCCTGATCTTGAGATGGGTGCCAGCTGCTGCTTTCTCTGCCTTCAGCTAGGACGAGACCTCCCAGCCCTCATCCCAAGGAAGCTGCCTAATTGCTCTGTCTCTGTAGAAGGAAAAGGGAAGCCTCTCTTGCGCTGCTGCAGTCTTGGTTTAAAAGTGAAAGTGATGTTCATGAAGGCCTAGCACAATAGCTAGGCAACCCTCAAGGGCTTCTTAGAAATCATACACTAGGAAGTTAACTGCCCTACGGAAAGTGAATCAGGTCACTTGCTGGACCTCCCAGATCACCCGGGGAATATTTGGGGGGAGCAGAATGGTGGCAGTGGTCTTGCTTAGCCATTTCTCAAAGACAGAAGTTGAAGGAGCAGGAAGAAAAATTCACCTTAGCGAGAAGAACAGTGAGTCCCTTCTTGAAAATCACACCAGTAACATGGCTGAGCTTATTGAGAGAAACAGGGAGGGGGGCCATAAGGGATAAAGGCTGGCTGCAGGAAGGATGTTCCACAGACTCATTGGTGTCCCCACTGTGCAAATGACTTTTTCCCCTCAAGTTTGAAAAACCCATTAAGCCTCAAATCCTGTCTCTGTTGGAGTGGGTATGTGGTTCTACACAAATATTTCGGCCAGCTCTACTTGTTTATTTCCATGTTCTGATGTCAGTCTCAAGTCCTGGGTGATTCACACTCCCCCTCCCCCCATGAAATAAATGAGCCCTCATCTTCACCTTCCTGGAGAAAAACAAAGACTTCTTGGAAAAATATGATATGCCTCATGCAAATGCAAATGGCCAGGAATGTCTAGTGTTACATAAGGAGATGGAAGGGATCTAACTGTTTTCCCCGGTGAAGATAAGGAGATTTATCATGCAGCTCCTGGGGCATGAATTCAACTGTCTCATGAGGATATAGGAGACTGCAATAAATTATCCAGATGTTTGCAGATCTCTGATAACAAAAATATAAATATCTGAGTATACAAAATGTGGCTGGTTTAGGGAAATGTACAACAGGCCCTTGTCCTTCCGGTGATTGGGAAGTCATTCACCATCACCTTTTTTCTAGTATTTTACCATATTATGGAGCAACAGTAGCTACTGTACATTTAAGGTGAAGCTAGGTTCCCCATTATAAGTTTGATTATTTCCAGGCCAACTTCCCCTCAAAGAAAACCACCTTCCTGAAATTCCACCAACCATATCTCATCCTAACATATTTTTTCTTGGAGTTTGCCTAAAATTAGTGCAGTATGATGGGTGGAACAGGGGAAAGAGGGATAGATTTTGGGGGGGGGAGACACCTAATTAGGTGTAGCACCCAGGAATACATGCTAGTGGAAAGCTGCTTGCACATAAACTCGAGCCCCAGCATGTCAAATAAATACCTCTTTTCTACAATTCTGCTTGCCTGCTGCATCACTAATTGCTAATGAAGTGACTCATAAAGGAGTCTTATAGTATTTAAATTTCTCTGTTAACTTGTTCAAAAATGTCCTGGGTTGTTTTTTTTTTTTTTTTTTTGGAGCGGGGAGACAAAAGGGGTTCTCATGATTCCTAAATGATTTATAAGCTTGACTTATAAGCTCCAACTTTGTTTTATTGGTCTTGCTGAGATAGTCCATTTATTTACTTGTTTATTTAGGGCTGGGCGTGGAAAGATTGCAGAAGCAAATTACAAAGATACTGTATACTTACACCACTTCACAAACCTTTTAGTATGTATCCCAAACTAAGATGTGAGAAAGGTATTAACTGAGTGCTTGTTGGAGCAAAGATATAAATAGTTTGCATAGGAAGGTTAGAAGAGGACCCCTGAGGGGAACAGGAAGCTGTTGTTCCACCTCCAGCCAAGTAAGGAAAGGGTCAGGAAGCTCCTGTGCCCAGACAAAGAAACAAGTGTAGTTGTGCCCGCTAAGAGGAGTCCCTGAGTGCTGTGGGACACCTGCTCTCCTCAGGTATTTAGTAGCATGTCAAGTGTACCATGACTCAGAGAGAAGTGTTGAAGCTGCTTCAGTTGCTAGTCTTTATCGGCTGTAGCACCTCATTGACCCCGATATGGATTTAGACACATGGCTCAAACAAGATGATCATTCACTCTGGCTGGCTGGCTGGCAGTAAAGGTTGCAAATATCCTAGGCTCAATGTGTTACGCAATTACATTTAACCATAGCAGGGGGATTGTCTAGGTTGGCTTCTTAGGGTTGTCTATAAGATGTTTAGGGATCCTCAGGCCTAGTATCCGGGGTGCTTCTTTTAGTCCACTTCTCTGGTAGAGGTAATTAGGGATCCTGGCAGGAGCCAGAGTCCATTTCTTTGGTACATCTTGCAGAGGGCCTCTCCATACTGTAATGTTGCACAAACACAGCAGCTCCCACCAGCAGGCTGCTGCTCGCCTGCTTCGTTAAGTATCTAAATAGGAAGTCAGCTACCCGGCCCCTAAAGCCCCATATTTCATAAACTAACTGCCCTATCATTTGAGTACATTTTGTGAAGTGCAGAGTGCCCTCAACTGCTACTGAAGACAATATTAGAAGACTTTGGGACTCTTAATTGCAGGTATAAAGCATTTAGATGTCTGACTACCTGATTTGCACCTCACATTAGCTGAGTCTGCAACTGACTGTGGGTTCAAAATTAGAGTTCCTGCCTAAAAATCAAGACTTGTAATGCTCTCTGCATCTGTAAAACCTGTTAAAGCACATGATAAGGGATGGAGTGATAGTCTTTGGCAGCAGCCCCAGAAAGTGTAAAACCTATTTAATGTAGTGTGAGGAGTTCCCTAGTGGGTCAGACATGTTAATGCTTTGTCTGTGCACATCTGAGGGTCAAAGCTTGTTTCAGTAAATGCAGTGTAAACTAGAATGGATGAACTGGATCAAACCCTTTCCTTTCTAATGGATTATAAATGTCTGGTTAAGTATGTGCCCTCTCCTCCTTCCCTACATCACCATAGAGGGAAATGGAATAGGGCCTAACAGGGCCTCTACACCATCCCATAATACCCTTCTCTGCCTTTTTGGTTTGTTTTATGTGTGGTTGCAGATCTGTGGTGGGGGAAAGAGGAAGGCCTGGCAGGATGGTCATATTCCAAACTCAAGGTCTCTTTCTTCAGAACAACCATGTGAGCTCCTATACTTTCCATGCTTTGTCTATAAGGCCTTGTCTACACTACGAGAGTAGTTCGATTTTACTTAAATCGAATATTTGGAATCGATATTGCAAAGTCGAACGTGTGTGTCCACACTAAGGACAGTAATTCGACTTTGTGAGTCCACACTAACGGGGAAAGCGTCGACATTGGAAGCGGTGCACTGAGGGCAGCTATCCCACAGTTCCCGGTGTCCCCGCCGCCCATTGGAATTCTGGGTGGAGCCGCAAATGCCTTCTGGGTAAAAAAAAAAGGGGCCAGGGTGCTTTTGGGTAACTGTCGTCATCCGTCCATCACTCCCGCCCTCCCTCCCTCCCTGAAAGCGCCGGCGGGAAATCATTTCGCGCACTTTTCCAGTCATTGACAGCGCGGACGCCACAGCACTGTGAGCATGGAGCCCGCTGCAACCATCGCTGCAGTTGTGGCCGCTCTCAACGCCTCGCAGCTTATCATACAGGTTGCCCTGAGGCAGATGCAGAAAAGTCAGGCGAGGAGGCTACGTCAACGCGGTGATGGCCTGAAGTCTGAGAGTAGCACAGACCTCTCAGAAAGCAGGGGACCCAGCGCCGAGGACATCACGGTGGCAATGGGTCATGTTGATGCTGTGAAACGGCGATTCTGGGCACGGGAAACAAGCACTGAGTGGTGGGACCGCATAGTGCTGCAGGTCTGGGATGAATCACAGTGGCTGCGAAACTTCCGCATGCGGAAGGGAACTTTCCTTGAACTTTGTGAGTTGCTGTCCCCTGCCCTGAAGCGCAATGACACCCGGATGCGAGCAGCCCTGACTGTCCAGAAGCGAGTGGCCATAGCCCTCTGGAAGCTTGCAACGCCTGACAGCTACCGGTCAGTCGCGAGCCAGTTTGGGGTGGGCAAATCTACCGTGGGGGTTGTTGTGATGCAAGTAGCCAAGGCAATCGTTGATGTACTGCTGCCAAAGGTAGTGACCCTGGGAAACTTGGAGGCGATCATAGATGGCTTCGCAGCGATGGGATTCCCAAACTGCGGTGGGGCCATAGATGGAACTCACATCCCTATCCTGGCACCGGACCACCAGGCCAGCCAGTACATTAACAGAAAGGGCTACTTTTCCATGGTGCTGCAAGCACTGGTGGACCACAGGGGACGTTTTACCAACATCAATGTCGGATGGCCGGGCAAGGTTCATGACGCTCGTGTTTTCAGGAACTCTGGTCTGTTTAGACGGCTGCAGCAAGGTATTTACTTCCCGGACCACAAAATAACTGTTGGGGATGTGGAGATGCCTATAGTGATCCTCGGGGACCCAGCCTACCCGCTAATGCCCTGGCTCATGAAGCCCTATACAGGTGCCCTGGACACTGAAAAAGAACTCTTCAACTACCGGCTGAGCAAGTGCAGAATGGTGGTGGAGTGTGCTTTTGGACGTCTCAAGGGGAGATGGAGAAGCTTGCTGACTCGCTGTGATCTCAGCGAAACCAATATCCCCATTGTTATAGCAGCTTGCTGTGTGCTCCACAATCTCTGTGAGAGCAAGGGGGAGACCTTTATGGCGGGGTGGGAGGTTGAGGAAATTAGCCTGGCTGCTGATTACTCACAGCCAGACAGCCGGGCGATTAGAAGAGACCAGCGGGAAGCGCTGTGCATCCGGGAGGCTTTGAAAGCAAAGTTCCTGAGTGAGCAGGGTAACCTGTGACTTTCTAATTTTGTGTACAGAGAAGCCTTCACCCCACTTCCAACACACGTTTCAAAATAAAAATAGTTCTACTTTGTTAAAGCACACCGTTTTCTTTAATACTGTTTTCGCGGGAATTTTTTAAAACTGGGACGCAGACTGTGGTGCGGAGCGGGTGTAGTGTAGTCGCGCGAATGCAGCTTCTAAACTCAAGGACTGACAGGCTCCGCTGCGGTGGGATGGTTCTTTCAACGGAGCCTGTCACCCCTCCTGATACGGACTGTGTGTATGGGGGGTCTATGTGAGTTTGTGGCAGGGGGGGGACGGTTACAGATCCCCTGCTGTGTGGCTCTGTGATCCTGCCTAAGGACCGCCGCTTAAGATCTCTAACTGCCCTCCCCTGACACAAAGTCACAGAGCAACCCACCCCCCACCACATAACATGAAAAGAACCTCCCAGACTAACCAGGGTAAGTAGTCACTGCATCACTGCACTATGTATGTGCCCTGCTGCTGTGCCTGCCCCCGACTATGTACCCTGCCAAAGGTGACTGTCCTGTCCAATTACCAACCCCCTTTCCCCCCCCCCTCCAAAAGAACATGATGGAAACAGTAGTTAACAGAAACATATTTTTTATTATCAACTACACATGGGACTGGGAAGTGAAACTTGGACGGGGGCTTGTGTCAGGCGGGAAGGAAAGAACTTGTCAAACTTTGGGGAATGAGAGCCTTCTGCTGCTCGAGCTCTCTGCAGGGGTGGAGTGAGAGTTAGCAGGGACTCTGCCGCCTCTCCTTCTGTGCACTTTGGGTGAAGGGAGTATGGGACTTGGTGGCGGGGGAGGGCGGTTAGAGATGGACTGCAGCGGGGCTCTGTCCTCCTGCCTCCGTTCCTGCAGAACATCCACAAGGCGCCGGAGCGTGTCCGTTTGCTCCCTCAGTAGTCCAAGCAGGGTTTGAGTCGCCTGCTGGTCTTCCTGACGCCACCTCTCCTCCCGATCCATGTTGGCTTGGTGCATTTGGGACAAGTTCTCCCGCCACTGGGTCTGCTGTGCTGCCTGGGCTCGGGAGCAGGCTATAAGCTCTGAGAACATGTCCTCCCGTGTCCTCTTCTTCTTATGCCTAATCCTCCCTAGCCTCTGGGAGTGTGATGACAGGCTAGGTTGTGAGACAGTCGCAGATGGGGCTGTGGGAATGGGAAAAAGGGAGTGAATTCCTCAGAAAGATAAATGTAGTTGTGAACAAAAAACATAGTCTTTCTCTGTGAACAGGACCATGCACAGCACCTATCACATGCGCACTCAGCACAAGGTCGAATTCTCGGCCTTCGCATTCAGTGTCTGGGGTTTTGCAGAGCACTTTTGAGAACCCTGTCAGGACAACGGAATTGCTCTTGCACGCAGACATGGTAAGCCGTAGATTCGTGGCAGCTTAAAACTTTAATATTAGCAATGGCCTCATTTCACATTGAAATCAATGTCGGTCCCTGCTGCCAGCAATCCGGCAAGCAGGAAGTCTGCTCCTGTCCCACACCCTCGCGGCTGTCCCCGGGAACGATCCCTTTCTGCTGACCCTCTCCCGCCTCCACCGCGTGGCTGCAAACCAGCGGTTACAGTTCTGTAAAGGAACGGTAAAGCAGTCCCAACACTAACATTCCCCTACCTCATTCAAAGCAGGTCATCATGAGCGACATCACCCTCATGAGGATCTCTGAGAGCGACAGACAGAGAATGCTCCGGGAAAGCCTTCAAAGACCAGGGCCGTATGCCGCCATGCTGTGCCAAGCAATGATTCCGGAGTACTTGCTAGTCTCGTGGCGCGGCAACGTGTCCTACTACGGAGGACCCAATAAGGCCGCTCTCCCCAAGAACCTAATGCAGCGGATTTCAAATTACCTGCAGGAGAGCTTCCTTGAGATGTCCCAGGAGGATTTCTGCTCCATCCCCGGACATATAGACCGCATCTTACTGTAGCTGCAGTAGCAGGGACTAAACAGTAGAGCGGCTTGGGCAGGACAATCATGCAAAACCGGACATTGCTAGATTTTTTTTCAATAGTTGCACTGCCCATGACTGAACCGTAAAGTTAATCAAACTAATCATGAGAAACCCATTTTTTAAATTGTTAATATTCATGTTCTGTTACAAATAAATGTTTAGATGTTTACAACACTTACTGGATGATCCTTCACCAGATTCTGTGTCCGGGGTAACGGCTGGGGAGGGTTGGTAGGGGATCTCTGTAAGGGTGATGAAGAGATCCTGGCTGTCGGGGAAATCAGCGTTGTGAGCGCTGTCGACTGCCTCGTCCTCCTCATCTCCTTCCTCATCTTCCCCGTCCGCTAACATGTCCGAGGATCCGGCCGTGGACACTATCCCATCCTCAGAGTCCACAGTCAGTGGTGGGGTAGTGGTGGCGGCCGCACCGAGGATGGAATGCAGTGCCTCGTAGAAACGGGATGTCTGGGGATGGGATCCGGAGCGTCCGTTTGCCTCTTTGGTCTTCTGGTAGCCTTGCCTCAGCTCCTTGATTTTCACGCGGCACTGCGTTACATCCCGGCTGTATCCTCTCTCTGCCATGTCTTTAGAGATCTTCTCATAGATCTTTGCATTCCGTCTTTTGGATCGCAGCTCGGAAAGCACGGACTCATCGCCCCACACAGCGATGAGATCCAAGACTTCCCGATCAGTCCATGCTGGGGCCCTCTTTCTATTCTGAGATTGCACTGCCATCAGTGCTGGAGAGCTCTGCATCGTTGCCAGTGCTGCTGAGCTCGCCACGATGTCCAGACAGGAAATGAGATTCAAACTGGCCAGACAGGAAAAGGAATTCAAATTCAAATTTTCCCGGGGCTTTTCCTGTGTGGCAGTTCAGAACATCCGAGCTCTTACTGCTGTCCAGAGCGTCAACAGAGTGGTGCACTGTGGGATAGCTCCTGGAGCTATTAGCGTCGATTTCCATCCACACCTAGCCTAATTCGACATGGCCATGTCGAATTTAGCGCTACTCCCCTCGTCGGGGAGGAGTACAGAAGTCGAATTAAAGAGACCTCTATGTCGAACTAAATACCTTCGCGGTGTGGACGGGTGCAGGGTTAATTCGATGTAACGGCGCTAACTTCGACATAAACGCCTAGTGTAGACCAGGCCTAAGTGGTGGCCTTGCAAACCCATTCTCCATATCCAAATTTACAGAGGACAAATGATTTGCCTTCTGTCTTTTTGTGTGTCTTTCAAGGCAGTCCAATGAGCTTGCTACTCTGACTCATTGAGGGAGGATCATCTAAGGATGAGTGGCTGGCTCCATCATTCTAGAGCAAAACATCTCATTAACATATCTCCAATGGGTCCTGTTACGCTGAAATTTAAGAGGCACCAGAGGGAGAAATTCCTTTCTCTAACCCTGCAACTGCAAGAAGCTCTAATCTCATGGGACTGGATGAAGGGAGAGAGGATCTTAGAAAAAAAACTTGGTTTAAAAAAAAAAAAGTAGGTTTTGAAAAGTGCAATCATAGAAATGCTCTTTGGTATTAGCAAGCTGACAGCTTTACTAAGGCCTGGTCTATACTACCCGCCTGAATCGGCGGGTAGAAATCGACCTCTCGGGGATCGATTTATCGCGTCCCGTCGGGACGCGACAATCGATCCCCGAATCGGCGCTCTAACTCCACCAGCGGAGGTGGTAGTAAGCGCCGCCGACAAAAAGCGGCAGAAGTCGATTTTGCCGCCGTCCTCACAACGGGGTAAGTCGGCCGTAATACGTCGAATTCAGCTACGCTATTCACGTAGCTGAATTTGCGTATCTTAAATCGACTCCCCGCTGTAGTGTAGATGTACCCTAAGAAGGGGAAAAACCTGGCTTATGTCCTTAAACTGCGTAAGCATTTTCTAGAATCCACAAACTATCTTGACATCACACTCCAGCTAAATAAAAGCAAAAAATAACCTACAATCCTCATTAGTTTACTTAATAGTCTGGGGATGATGGTATTATGCTAATTTTACTAGTGACTATTACTGCTGAATGTGATTAATCTAATCCTAGCTCTAGTCCAGTTATTGTACTGTCTGCGAATGATTATTAGATCATTTTTTAAACTTTTGTGTGGGTGGAGGGAAACAATCTTAGCACTTGGGGTACTGATTTGTATATGATTGACTTCTCAAATGACCCTTCCCTAGGGGAAAAAAAACTATTTTAGTGCTTCATCAGTAATACTTTAAAGTCCACTGTGGTGTTTTTTTTGGAGCATTTGAATCACTGCATGTCAAGTGACAAACACCTCTTATCTCATCAAAGATTCTTATCACCTATACTTGCTAGTGAGTTAAGAAACAGGTCATGAACTTGAATTGAAGTGCATCTAGTAAGGTTGTCATAATAATGTAAAAAACCGTTGTAATGCTGCAGTAGTTTTATAGAGGTGAGCAGGGAGAGATACAATAAGGAAGAAGTGGTGAAACTAACAAATGTGTCACTTTTGCTGTTGAATCTTTAATTATGGTAGGAAGGAGAGCAGTGACCACAGTCCTGGTTTGTCATGCTGTATGGCTATGGTGAACATTCACATACAAGCAGGCTGAGCGTTGGGGAAAGGAAAGAGACTGCAACAAGAATCTTAAACATGGTGTTATTAAAGAAATCCCTTTCTAACATAGGTCAAGAATGCGGATGACAATGCATTTTTTTGGACAATAACCAACCCAACCCTATGTAAAAATTTCCCTCCTCCTCATCTGATAAAAAGAATCCCACAGCAATATAAGAAAATAGAATAGCAATGCAGGGAGCTCAGTGAATTCTGTGTGCACTGTTAAAAAAGTCACTATCTGTGAACTCCCAGCCCTGGAGCATTTGAAATAAGATAGGAAGCTTCAGTCTTGTCACAAATCCTGCTACAACTTGTCCTGGGGAAGCCTTCATAATGGGGTCAGGTAAAGTTCAATGAACTACCATACCAGCACTATTTCAGAAATGCTAAGGTGCTCTTTCCACTGATTTCCCCACTCTCTCTGCCTGTTATTAAACTGGTAGTTTTTACAACATCAATAAAGAACTTTCCTACCCAATTGCCCCAGACAAAGGCCTGAAAGCTAGGTTTAAACTATGAAAACTTTGTGTTAGGTTCATTTAGATTGTTTTGCTGTGTCAAATACTCACTTGAGTTCAAAAGTTCAGTTGAACCATGAACTTTGTCATTTCACAGCAGGCAGTTCTACAAATATAACCCAAAAGTGAAATAACATACAATATTTAAGGTGCACTTGTTGTTCTGTATGGAATATACTTGGAGCTCTGTCTTCATAAAGTTTTTATTTAATTAAAAAAAAAAACTTTAACATATCAAAAGATGGAGGGGAAAACAAACACAATTAAACCAAATAATTCCTTGATCCCTGACCTTTTAGGCTTTCAAACCAACATATATTCAATGACTAATCATTAGTGCACAAGTTAAACCCAGCTAATCTTCTTAATAAATTGTGAAGTCTTCTGTCTCATGGTTTCACTGATGGCTTTTCTCTCTGTCTGGAACAGAGCAGAATATCAAAACAAATGGGTCATGGCTTTATATATTTGTTTAAAGTTTGAATTCATGTCCTCTCATGATACAGTCTTGAGTTGAGTAGGTTATACAAGCGTATGTGGAGCATACGATGATTAGGAATGAAAATATATTGATGCAGTTTTCATCTACTAACTGGATAATAAGTAAATAATAAAAATGTGTGGACAAAGGCAGTTTGTGAAATGCTGTTTTTAAAATGTGGAAATTTACCAGCCTCAAAAGCAAACAGACAAAATAGATTTTGTTAGATACAATGGAACTACTTTTTGCCATGCATAAACTCTTCCCAGCAGTACTGACAATTCTTTGTATCAGGAATAAGTAGTATCTGCTTCCCTCATTTAAATCTTGAATCTGAGACAGCACATGTACATGACAGGACTGTCAACCCCAAGCATTCAAAAATCTTGGGTTAGTCTTGAAAAAGCATAAGATAGGCCTAAAATCAGGAGTTTTTTTTTTAATAATACATTTTAGGGGTTTTTATTTGCTTTCTAGTTTTTGAGCCCTTAGCGTTCATGTTTTCAAACTTTTCTCCACAATCATGAGGGCTAGAAACTCATTTTTTGAGATTCTCATATAATCACAGGACTCCAGGGGCTTTAAGAAAAATACCAATAACATGAGACTTGTGATAAAATTGCAAGAGTTAGCAACACTGTGTACAAAGTAGATGTTGTTTATCACTTCTCTAAACAGTCCATTTTAGTGATGGAATTGCTCAAAGCCATTTTGTTATATTAAGTAATAAGGGCCAGATGTAAATAAAATCCACAGATTAGGTGAGAAGAGAGGGGTTCTGTTTTCCGTGAACACCAATGGAAAGGGAAAGGAGGGAATGCCAAGTATGGTGGATGTCCTCAGTAGTTTTATAGATTCACTAACACCAAGATGTAATTTTTTCAAGGAGAGTCTCTCAAAGGCTAAGTGAAGTACCCTAAGTGAAGAAATACTCATTACATGTAATAGTTTGTTGCGTGGCTTGCCTGCTATTTAGCACCTCCACATAGTCATGCTGTGGGCTATTATGGTACCTCCACCCACAGCACCATTGGCAACCATTTTGTATTTCAGAACTGTTGAAAGAGACAACGCTTGGTACCCAGCTCTGTTACTCAAGCAGGAGCTTTTTGCTAACTTCTAAATGCAAAGCACCATATTGTGGGATTATGGATCTGGGAGGAGAAGTTGAACCTGTAGAGTACAACTCATGCATTGCAATGCTTGTGGCTTCCTGCCAGCACTGGGTAGAAAGCATTGTATATTACACTGGTTCAGCCAGAAAGACCTGAACTAAAGACCTGCTCCAAGATATGATGGTTCATTTACAGCCAATGCTTGTAAATTGCTGAGGTGTGTAGGCCAGAACAACACCAAAAGGCTCTAAAAGCTCTGGATCTGGTTGCGGGAGGCTGTCTTCTGAAGACCCCCTGGCAAGTCCTGGAATAGGGAGCATGCTTGGGGTGGGATTGCAGCCCAGTGCCGCAGAGATTCCAAGCTGCCTCCTGTAATTTAGATAGGCCCCCTTTTTGTAACTTTCCATTGGAAGGGAGGGGGAAACAAAGGATTCCCACCTTATGTAAATCTTATTTAAGGGTGGAGAGGAAGGCAAAAGGGACTCCTTCTCTCCATGGCCTGTCTGCCCAAGAAGAAAGACTGCTAAAGCCACCTGAAGTGAAAGCAGGGGGGCAGTCCAGACTGATATAGGGGTCTAGTCTGAAAAGAAATATAACTGGAACTCTGAGCCACAGAAACTTTGCAACCTGCCTAAAATAATATTTTGGGTAAGAAATTACATTTTGTAAGCTGTTAAGTATATTGAGCTTAATTTGCATACTTTGTTTTATTTGCTCAGTAATCTGCGGTGTTTCTGTCTGTTATCTCTTATATTCACTTAAAATTCACCTTTTGTAGTTAATAAACTTATTGCTTGTTTATACTATAACTCAATTTATGTAATTTCTAACTGGGGGGGGGGAAGAGAAGTTGTGCATATTTCCCTCCACATTGAGGGAGGCGGCAAATTTCATAAGACATTTGGGTTTGTACCCCTTAAAGGAAGTGGGCATGTGAGTGCTGGGGAGCCCTCTCACACAGACCTCATTTCAGTCTGTGTCTGCAGCGGGGTGGGGCCCTACCTGTGTGTGTGTGTATGTGTGTGTGCTGCAAGAGGCCGGAGAGCCTAATCCAGCTAAGCAGTAAAAAGGAACCGAGGCTGACTGAGCAGGGGAGGCTCAGTTAAACCCCGGCACATCAGGTGACACCCCAAAGGGCACAAACCCATCACAATAGTGTTTCTTATATTTTATATGAATATTAGAATCACAAGAAAATTAGATCTTATATTATTGTTATTATATGTATTTCCTAGTGCCGACAATGTATCAGGCACAAAAGCCCATTGCCTGCCCCATGGATTTTGTTCAGATAGACACCTGAAAGACTGCAAATGTACCCAAACCTCTTGACTGCAAACTTTGCCTGGAAACCATCCAAGCAGAAGCTTCCTTAGGAGATTTCCAGTATTTCTTGTTACTGGCACACTTGGACATAGCCAGAGAATAACCTTTCCAATGGTATTTTAGCCTCTTTGGCTCTGGTCCGTAGTGGGTTTAAGAACAAAAAATAATGAGAACTATTTCTGATCTTTCAGAAAGGATCCTTTTAGATTTATATAAAAATTAGGGCTGTCGAGCAATTAAAAAAATTAATCGCACGATTAATCGCACTGTTAAACAATAATAGAATACCATTTATTTAAATATTTTTGGATGTTTTCTACATTTTCAAATATATTAATTTCAATTACAACACAGAATACAAGTGTACAATGCTCACTTCACATTTATTTTTGATTACAAATATTTGCACTGTAAAAAACAAAAGAAAGTGTATTTCAATTCACCTAATACAAGTACTGTAGTGCAATCTCTTTATAATGAAAGTTGAACTTACATATGTAGAATTATGTACAAAAAAATAACTGCATTAAAAAATTAAACAGTGTAAAACTTTAGAGCCTACAAGTCCACTCAGTCCTACTTCTTGTTCAGCCAATTGCTAAGACAAACAAGTTTGTTTACATTTATGGGCGATACTGCTGGCTGCTTCTTATTTACAATGTCACCTGAAAGTGAGAACAGGCGTTCGCATGGCACTTTTGTAGCTGGTGTTGCAAGGTATTTACATGCCAGATATGCTAAACATTTATATGTCCCTTCATGCTTCGGCCGCCATTCCAGAGGACATGCTTCCTTGCTGATGATGCTCATTAAAAAAATAATGCGTTAATTAAATTTGTGACTAAACTCCTTGTGGGAGAATTGTATGGCTCCTGTTCTGTTTTACCCACATTCTGCAATAAATGTCATGTTATAGCAGTCTTGGATGATGACCCAACACATGTTCGTTTTAAGAATACTTTCACAGCAGATTTGACAAAACGCAAAAAAGGTACCAATGTGAGATTTCTAAGGATAGACACAGCACTCGACCCAAGGTTTAAGAATCTGAAATGTCTTCCAAAATCTGAGAGGGGCGAGGTGTGGAGAATGCTTTCAGATGTCTTAAAAGAGCAACACTCCGATGTGGAAACTACAGAACCCGAACCACCAAAAAATAAAATCAACCTTCTGCTGGTGGCATCTGACTCAGATCATGTAAATGAACATGTGTTGGTCTGCTCTGCTTTGGATTGTTATCGAGCAGAATCTGTCATCAGCATGGACGCATGTCTTCTGGAATGGTGGTTGAAACATGAAGGGACATATGAATCTTTAGCCAATATCTTGTGATGCCAGCTACAACAGTGCCATGCAAACGCCTGTTCTCACTTTCAGATGACATTGTAAACAAGATGTGGGCAGCATTATCGCCTGCAAATTGTAACCAAACTTGTTTGTCTGAGCGATTGGCTGAACAAGAAGAAGGACTGAGTGGACTTGTAGGCTCTAAAGTTTTACATTGTTTTGTTTTTGAGTGCAGTTATGTAACAAAAAAATCTACATTTGTAAGTTACACTTTCACGATAAAGAGATTGCATTACATACTTGTAGGAGGCGAATTGAAAAATACAATTTCTTTTGTTTATCATTTTTAGAGTGCAAATATTAGTAATCAAAAATAATAATATAAAGTGAGCACTGTACACTTTGTATTCTGTGTTCTAATAGAAATCAATATATTTGAAAATATAGAAAAACATCCACAAATATTTAATACATTTCAATTGGCATTCTATTGTTTAACAGTGTGATTAATCACAGTTAATTTTTTTGAGTTAATTGCATGAGTTAACTGCGATTAATCAACAGCCCTAAGAAAAATGTTTAAAAACAATTTTATGGAGGGGGAAGGGTGGAATATTTGCACATTTTTTTCCAAACTGGTTCATCCATTACTAATTCAGGGTCCGCTCCCGCCACCCAAACAGTCTTTACATAGCCACACAGGCTGTTAGGTCTTTCAGCTTGTAAAATGCAGTTTTTAACTTAAAGGAAAGGTCCCCCATTCTTTCTTTTTTGGATGAAAATTAAATTAAATAATTTAATCTGGAGACTGACATAGAATCAAAACTGGAGTCAATTTGAGGAGCTAAAACTGCAACTGATGCCTACCAAAGAAAGCACAAGTACTATAGTCTCTGGAATAGATGGCAAGTACAAGGTTGTCATGGTCCTCTGACTATTGAGGAGTTTGACTAACATAGTACTACTAGAAACAGAGAGTGCTTCCAGAAGCTAGCCATGAGCAAGCTAAATCACATCCTACCAAGAGGCAATGAAGCTAGGGAGTGGCAGGGCTCTGCCAGCTTGTGTAAAAACTAACAATAGTGATCACTTCTATTTCTTCATCAATCCAGTGGAACCATCAGGAGACCCCACACCACCAGCACTGTGGGTTTTTTCTCACTAGATGACACCTGCCAAGTGTTTGCATTTTAAGTTGCATTACTGCCAAACAGACGTGGTTAAATATTAAGGTACCTGGGTCTTGCAGCATTGTTTGAAAGGGTGACTGTAAGTAGACTAATGATAAACACAATGAAAAAAGGGTGAGAGGAGTATTTAGTTATAATAGTTAATTCTAACAATGTTAGAAGGGTAATTAAATCTCATGCCTCATGATTAAACCAATCTCTATTAGAGATCAGGATGAGACCTAATGTTGGGGACAGATTATCCCATATTGGCCTAATATGCAGTTCTCACACTTTCCTCTGCATATTTGGTTCCATGCAGTGTAGTTGTAGCTGTGTCAGTCCCATGGCTGAAAAGTTTGTCTCTCTCACCAACAGATGTTGGTCCACCTTGTCTCTCTGATATCTGGTTCCAGCCACTGACAGAGATAGGATATTGGACTGATAGTCCTTGAGTCTGTCCCAGACTGGCAAGTCATGAATTCCTATCAAAGGAAGGGCCACTTACAGCAGGTTAATTGTAAACTAGCATCATTCCACATTTCAAATAGCTGGCAATATGTGAGGCAGGAGAAGACAATAGCCCTGTTGCTGCTAAAATCAATATGGTATATTCTGGACGATGGAGGGATATAGCTATAGGTATAGACAATAGACTAAACCTACATAATATATATACATATTTGCAGTTAATTGGAACAATATAGTACAGAGTATTGTTAGCAAAGGGCTCCAATGAAGGCATTTACATTAGGGATAAGGAATGGCTTTCACATTCATATTTCTGAAGGCATTATAGAGCCTCTAAGACCTGACCACCTTTCTATACTATAGAAGTTGTTGACAATGGCTTCATCCAAATATGGCAAATGACCTTAATTTCCTTTTGCACAGAAGTATGAAACTGAATTGCCTAGTTGATGATTTTTATGCCACACTGGGGCTGTAGCAAGGGAGCAATAGGTTGTAGACTTCAGTGCAGCAAGGGCAAGAAGGAAAAATCATATGTTTTTAATTTAAAATTCCCTACCAAAGTAAATAGAATCACCTTGAATAAATTCAAGTTGCAGTACATAAAGTAATGACTACCAAGGACCAAATTTTCTTCAGTAGGTCTATCTTTGCCTGAGGAGTGCAAGCTTGAATTGAATCATGGACCCAACTACTGTATCTTGTTTAGGATTTGAGCTCCAACACTCTTTTGCTTCAGTCAACTAGCTGTATTCTCCTCCATTCCATGCTGGTTGTGCCCCATATTTTACTTATTTACTTTCTTAAAATTTTTTTGGTTTTAGTCATTAAAATAATCTACCACTTTAGCTTCCTCTGGCCAGCAGGAAATCAGGAACTACTAACACCAGCCCCATATTAAAATGCAAAACTACAGGCAAATTATCATGTGGGAAAGTAATTAATCAACAAAACAGTATTTTGCAGTTTCCAAAATCAGCTTCCTAAGAAATTGCAGTGCTGCAGTACTGCCACCAGGTGGAGATTTGTGAGGTTATAAATCAGTGACACTCCCAACCTCCTTCACATGGTTCCAAGATGGCATCCTTCAGTATTGCTGACTTCTCCTTGATTCAATCAAACCTAGAACCCTAGGAAGCTGAATCTCTTAAGGTAAAAACTCTGGGGGCTTTACCTCTGTAATGCAAGGGGCACTGGCCAAATACACACTAGGGTAGACTTTCATCATAGCCAGGATTGTTTAACAATTGTTCTTGACAAGACATTTATTGCTAACAGTGTTTGTTGTATTTGCATGTTTCACTCTGTCAATGGGTGCTATTTGCTGTAGTTGACTAAGCTATATTCCATGAGAATCCAAGTTCCACTGGAAATGGTGACCTACACCATTATTAGAGGCACTTCACAGTGTTTTCACTTGCCTGCAGGAATACTTTGTTTCAGTAAATTACCTTTAGGATCTTATTGTTGAGGTTGGGAATATACATTTTGTTGAAAATGCTTAATATCAGGATGTTCATAATGAAGATCAAATGCCATTTGTTGGACGATTTTTCTTCAGTGTTAACCTTCAAACACAGATCTCAGACTTACCTGTTTTTTTTACTTGAATTTTCTCTCAAAGGTTTTACTTAAAGCCATATAAAAGGTGACTTATTGAGACCAATGTTAAAAATGTCTGTCTTTCTCTGATCGTACTGTATATGAAAAACTGTGTAGCTTAATAAGGTGTCACTATCTTAAATAACCACCTCATGACCATTAATATGTTTTATTATTAGTCAGATATATTGCTAAGGATATTATTCTTTTAAAAAACAAAAGAGCCGCCATATTGCCACGTAAGCAATGAGGTTTGGGTACACGTTCTTTAAATTCAAGTTTTACTTGTGTTTACTTTTTAATGTTTTGAATACGCTTTGCTGGTCCTCTCACAGCTGCTCTTCTGGTCAATTGCATTAGTGTTCTCCCTTTTTCAATGTTATGTTTCAGTCAGAAGCTGGATAGCTCTATTCGTGTAGTACTGTGTTCTTCAATTTATTTTGGCTCTGTAATGTCTGTCCAAGGAAATCTCTTCCCCTTCTTTACATTACTTGCAGTGCAGTCTGAGCGTAGATGCCTCTCTGACTCTCACATAGTTCACGTTTTCCTACTGTCACTGACTTCTTGTTCAGTCCATGTTTTGCCTCATTTGCTTCTGACCTTTTTGCAGGGGTATTTTTATCATGAAGTATGGCTGGTGAATCTAAATGAAGCTCTTACAGAACAAAAAAACACCCACAAAAAACCAGCATTACTAACTATCCCCATTTCTTCCTAAGTCACATAGATAATACCTTGCTTTGTTTCTGTTGTTGTTACCATTTAGGGACTACGTACTCACATTAGGCATTGATTTTTCTCTAAGTTAAGATATTTTTGCTACCTCCTCAGATTTGGTGCTGCTTTAGCATTACCTAAATACCATTTAAAAATCCCAGTGTTTCTGAAGTAACACTGTAATATAGGGACCATGTCTGTATTAAAGGCACCATATCTCTAGGGAATGATTTATTCTTTACTTAATGTGCCAGAGGTGCAGATGCCACAGCCCGGGGCGCGGGGGGGGGGGGGGGAGAGAGGACGATGACAAAAGTGGCTGTATGTCACCTTTTGTACCTCCTTAACTTGTAGCTTGTGTGTAGTTGACATAATTTGGAGCAGTCTTGCCTGGAACTGAGACCAAAGTATTACTCTTCCCACAAGAGACCTAGCTATTGCGTTCCACAGACAGAAAATAGGAGGAATGGCAGTGCACCAATGGCCGAGGCCCCTGCAATGTCAGGGAATTGACTAAGTGAGAGTTACCCAGATGGTTGGCTTGAGAAGGAGGATGGATGCATCCCAGCTATTGGTGGTCTTGTCTAACCTAACCCAACCAAACTTTTTGAGGTTCTTTTATCTGTGATCTTTACTTGGAAAAATCTGCACTCCCTTCCACTGGAAGACTTGTGTAAGTCACCTTCCCCAACCTTCCCCCTACTCTCCCTTACTTCCCAACTTCACTGTTCACATGTGCTACCAGCAAATACTAACTGTGTTCCTTCTTCTCATTTCCTGGCTCATTTGAAATATCCTTCAACTCCTCTCTGCTTTCTGCCTACTGGCTTACCACATATCTTCCTTCTTTCCCGCAGCATTTGCATCAGAACATTGCAAGTGACAGACTTTTTTACATTTTATTCTAGGTCAGACTACTTTAAGAAGGCAACTCCCATATGTGTTATGTGTTTTATCAAGGAGCTCCTTTTAGATTAAAAAAAAATCTAGTTTTCATTGATAGTTCCTGATTTCTTATCCTGTTTTCTATCTGGACTGATTGAGGCACAAGGAGGTCAAGTGACTTGGCGAAAATCAGTCAGCAATGCTATGAATTTGTACTAGAACACAGGGTCCCAATAGCTCCTAGTCCTTTCCTCTAACTATGACTAAACCATACAGCATCTTTCAAAGGTTTAGTTCTGTTCAAAAAATTAACAACACAGAGTTTGAGTTCTTAAATCCCAGAATGTAGTTATCCAGCCTTGCTCAGATTACAGTGAACACTTGTTTTTCTAAGTAAATAAACTATGTAACAGCTTTTGGGGTTTTGGCTGTCGTCCCTCTCTGCCTGCTCAGTTGATGGTGGTAGCACAATCTGTTTGCACAGGTTTTGATATGAGAGGGAAAACATGATTGGAAAGAAATCCAGTGGTAATGAATGCAGCAGAGCCAATCACTCCATGGATGTTTTGGGCTCAATGGAGAGGATAGACTCATATTGTTGTCCATTGTGTAATTTTGGTTCCTGTTTTGTTTAATTTGGACATATTGATTTTGGATTCTGAGATTCAAAGTCATCACTCCATCTTTGATTCATACTGTATGCATATAATACACAGTTCCTAAGGCTGGATCCTATCATAATACAACATTTGCATCTCTGGTTAACTCTCTCTCCATCCTGAGGGCCTGGGTGACTGTAACCTCCTTAAATGAAATATAGATCACACCCAAAAAATTAAGTGAAAAGAAGTTAAGGTTGCAAAATCAAGCATGCAGAAGTTAGAAGATGCCAGAAATAAGGTTGCCTGCAAAGCATTAATTCAGTCCCTTTGTGTGTATTTATTATGATATATTCTATAGTTACATAATCACATGCTATTTTTTCTATAGGACCCCTGTCTTGTTCAGTGTACAAGATGGACAGTGCTCACTGAATGAGCAGCTCTTCCATATATTTTGTGTCTTTGTTCAATGTGTGGCCCTACTTTTATGGACACACACTATTCAAATCCTGCTCTGAAGGCAGAACTATTAATTTCCTATGGGCTTTTGTATGGCACTCATCACTAGAATATTTGTGTTTTACAAACATGAATTAATCTTCCCAACACCCAAGTGAGATGAGGGGGTATTGTGTCCACTTCATAAATGCAGAACTGAGGCAGAGAGAGATTAGGCTCAAAAGACCCCACTAATTTTGGGTACCCAGTCTGAGATGGCTAGGCCCTGAGCTTTCAGAAAATCTAGCATTGTATAGCACTTTATAAGTTTTTTTTTTAATGTAATTTCCTAGATTTAAAAGGAAAGCAAACTGAAAAAAATCCATTATGAAATTCCATCATACACAATTATATTGACATGGACCATCAACAGGGTTGGCAACTTTAGATCCACAGCATAGACCTGTCATTGAAATAGCAGAGTGAATGATAGCTCTGGACGGTTGGCATCCGGTCTGTGGACCAGCCACAGAGGGGGATGAGAGACACTTTGCCAGTGGGATTCACACGGCTACCCCCTGATACTTGACAGATATTTGCTGACAGCAGAGGAATAATGAGATTTAGGAATCTTGGGTTCCACTTCAGGATCTGGAGAGGAGTTTGTTCTGGTGGGCACAGACCCTTCTGTCCTGTCTCTCCACTCTCCGCCAGCTCCTTTTCCCAGTCTCCCTCTTCCCCAGCTCCTACTCCCAGTCTCCTTCCTTGAGCTCCTCATCCCAATCTCTCACTCAAGCTCCTCATCTCAGTCTCCCCCAGGCTGCTCTTCCAATATCCTTCTGTTCCTGAGTTCCTCATTCCAGTCCTCTCCAGACTCCTTGATTTAGGCTACGGCTACACTACACCTTATATTAACATAAGTTATGTCGCTCAGTGGTCTGAATTATCCACACCCCTGAGCAACATAATTTATGGCAATTTAAGTTCCAGTGTGGAGCGCTTCTCTCCCATCAGCTTAGAGCAGTGGCTCTCAACCTTTCCAGACTACTGTACCCACTACTGCCGACTTCCCCTCTGCCCGGTGGAGCACCCACAGAGTCGGTGCCTATGCTTTTAGGCATCCGATTTGTCTTGCGTACCCCCAAGTTTCACCTCACTTAAAAACTACTTGCTAACAAAATCAGACATAAAATTCAAAAGTGTCACAGCCACTAGTACTGAACAAACTTGCTCATTTTTACCATATGAGGAGGCATGGCACAATGGCAGGGAAAGTCCTGTTTGGCTCCTGAAACTGACCTTCACTCTAACAAATCTCTATTGAGCATGTGCAAACTGAGATTTTTTTTTCTCAAAGGATTGTATGTTGGCCAAATTTGGGCAATTTTTCATGGGATCAGCAAAAGGCACCTCCCTGACACAAAGGCAACCCTCCCTTCCAAATGTCAAGCCCTTTTTCCAAAGCATGGGAGCACCAGAGCTTCTCAACAAAGCAGTTATAATGCTGTAACATTGCCAAATCAGTGTATTTCTCCCCTAAATTTGTTCTGGAAATTGTCTGTATAGTTTCTGCTGAAACTTTCAAAAAATTTAGCCTGAGGCAGACACCCGAGATGGAAAATGTCTGAACAGATAGTTTGGCAAAGTTACAAGCTGCTGAAAACAGGGTCTTATAATGGGAAATGCTGAACAACCTCAACTATCTGTGTCACTACCAGCTCTGCCTAAAATGAACCTGACCACAGAGTGTTTGCTTTGCAAAGTACAATATGTCATCTCACCAGGATGGCTATAAGGCTGAATTCAGATGGAAGAGAACAAAATTTGACCCATGGGTTCTGTCTCCACAAATTTTGCTAGATATTCAGGTTTCACTTTCTTTCCAATTTTCTCTTGCACAATATGCAATTGCTTTGATAACAGCCTTTTTTGTCATTAGAGTTAATTCATTTTTATGCCTATAACAATATTGACAAAATTCTCATCCTCACTTTTGTCTTTATGTGTCTCAGTGCTAATAGGACTTCCTGATGGAACATTATCTGGTCCTTTGCAGTTATTTAAAATGCAGATACTCATCTAGTTTTGAAAGCACATAAGTGTGACCATGTCACACCACTTTTGGTCTGCTAAACAGATTATCTGTGAAATACCATGTTCAAAGTCAAATTTTGTTGCTAACCTTTAAAGCATTGAACTGGCAGGCACCATCTATTCAAGAGCACTCTTGAAGATATATGTTCTACAGTGCTCTTTGTACATCTCAAAAGAGTTAACCTTTGAGACTATACAATTTAGATTGTCCTTCCTAGGCGGCCATTGTTTTAACAGGTTGGAGGCTTTCCACTGAACCTGGAAATTGAGCCAATTTTCAGGGGTTTAAATCTGAATAATGTGTTTCTGAACTGTTGTTTAATAAGACTTGGCATTCTATTTATTATGGTGGCTTTTAAATTTCATTATAGAGTTATGAGGTGCTTTGCGTATCAACACTATGTAAATGACATTTAAATAAGAACTAACATGAACATATTTCAACAGCTGAAAAAAGTTAGCAAATGCTAACTGTTGGGGGTGCCATGATGGGAGAGGAATCAGCATTATGCTACATGTGGTGGTCTTGCCTGCTGGTTATTTTTAGAACACAAGACTAGTCATACTGGGTCAGGCCAGTGGTCCATCTAGCCCAGTATTCTGTCCTCTGACAGTGGCCAGTGACCGATGCTTCACAGGGAATGAACAGAACAGGGCAATTTCAACTGATCAATCCCCTTTCATCCATTCCCAGCTTCTAGGAGTCAGAGGTTTAGGGACAACCCAGAGCATGTGGTTGTATCCCTGACCATCTTGGCTAACAGCCATTGATGGACGTAACCTCCATAAACTTTATCTAATTCTTTTTTAACCCAGTTATACTTTTGGCTTTCACAAGATCCCCTGGCAATGAGTTTCACTGGTTAACTGTGCATTGTGTGGAGAAATACCTTCTTATGTTTATTTTAAACCTGCTGCCTATTAATTTCATTGGGTGACCTCTGCTTCTTGTGTAATGTGAGGGGTAAATTAACACGTCCCTATTTACTTTCTAAACACCATTGGTGATTTTATGACCTCTGTCATATCCCTCTTTAGTCATCTCTTTTCTAAGCTGAAGAGTCCAAGTCTTTTTAATTTCTCCTCATATGGAAGCTTTTCCATACCCTTAATCATTTTTATTGCCTGTCTCTGTACGTTTTTCAATTCTAATTCATCTCTTTGATATGGGGCAACCCAGAACTACACGCAGTATTCAAAGGTGTGGGCATACCCTGGATATTTTTTTCTGGTTGCTGAGAAGAGAGAGATTGCACCCACTAAATATAGGACACTGCAATGATGGAGAGCTTTCCAGTTTTCATTCTAGGTGTGGCTTCATGTCTATGAACAAATATGGTGCACCTGATTAGCTTCTGGAAATAGTATTTCATATATGTTCACTGTGTTGTCTTGTGTTTTGCTTTTGCAACAGTAGTTTATCACTTAGTCATGACATGTAATGGTAGTTGCTGTCCAAGTATATGATTTATTTTTGTCTGTACTATATGTTTGTCTTTTTGTTTAAATAAAAGCTTATCAGTTGCACAGTTAAGAACTGCTATTTCAGATTATCCAGTTACCTTTCATCTGGGTACAGTATACATGTGAAATGCAATGTTCTGGTGTGAATTTATATCCCTGAAATGCAGAGTTAGCTGGAATTTAGAGTAAATGACAATTTAACTTTATCCATTCCCACTTTATTAAGATTTATTGTCTTCAAGTGATGAAATCTGTTACTGGGTAATGTTATCAATAATTATTAGTTTTATATATTTGAAAGCATTTTAAAACTCAGAATAAGCCTACGGTCTGAGTAATATACTATATTCATAATTGCACTGCCATAGCACCATTTTGGTGACTGTTAGCTTCACTCTTTAACAAAATTGTAATCTTATTCTAACAAAATAATTTTTATATTAAAAGTAAGTGATGCTTTTCCATACAGGACAGTCACAGACATTGATACAGTGAAGAAAGCAAAATTCTGTCAATTAGATAAAAGGTTCCATAGGCAATTTCCACCTCACTTACAAAATAGGTACAGCTCTCACAAAACAACTATGGTTGTTTTACACCTCTACCCCGATATAACGCTGTCCTCGGGAGCCAAAAAATCGTACTGCGTTATAGGTGAAACCGCGTTATATCGAACTTGCTTTGATCCACCAGACTGTGCAGCCCCGCCCCCCTGGTGCACTGCTTTACCGTGTTATATCCGAATTTGTGTTATATGGGTTGCGTTATATCGGGGTAGAGGTGTAGCATAATTCTTAGTGGTCAAGTTCATACTACAAAAACTACTGTCACATTTAGCACTAGTTGGCGTCCTTGCATAAGCCAAGAGGCCAAGGACTGAATAGGAACAAAGACTGACATACCATCTCAACTGCAGAGGTGGTTTCTCTGGGTGAGATGAGCCATTCCCGAGTTACCTCTGAGCCTGATGAGTCATCCCTGAGTGAGAGCGTGTGAATCAGCAGAGGCACCATGACATTCAATCAGGGTTCAGACAATCCACATGCGAGGACCATCCAGGTAATCCCAAGGCAGGTATCTAGGCTCCTAAGGGAAGTAGTGTCTCCAGTCTCCTCTAAGTCACTGCCTGGCCGGGAATCCTCCCATTGCCTAGTAATTCTGAGAGACTTCCCCTGCTCCTACCCATGCGCCTGTATCCATGCTAGATAGTCCCTTTTCCAGCCTGCATCTGGTCTTGCCTCAGCCAGCTCCCTGGTGCTTCTGGCACTGGGGCAGGACTATGACGTATTGGCCAAGGACTGCAGGGATGTTCCCACTGCTGCTACATGTACTGTGGATGATGAGAGGACAAAGATCTTCAGCGGTGTCAGGCTGGCCCCTTTCATAAGCAATGTTTCACTTCCACAAAAATATATTTAAAATCTTTAATGGGTCCCCAGAGGAATGAGTTAAAAGACCCAATAACTAGAGCTCCAGAGTTCCCTGAACTTCCTAGGTTTCAGAGTAACTTCCTAGTAACCTTGTATCCAAGCCCAGACTTTCAAAAATACAAGCAAGACAAAACCCTCTGTGACCTTGCTTCCACCCATGCCTCACCCATTCCACCCCAAGGCCCAAGATTGTAAACCCTCTGTGTCAGGGATTGTTTGCTTTACTACATATTTGTACAGCACCTAGTGCAAAGAGACCTGATCCTTGACTGGGGGTTGCTAGGAACTACGGTAATCTACATAATTTTTATCAATACCTATCCAAACCCAGATCATCAGGGCCAGAACCTGCAAGCAGTATATGCATTCACTTCAAGTAGAAAAATATGAAGGATAGTGAAATGTTTAGTGGCTGTTTTTAGTGGGGAAGGGGAGTGACTGATGTTGGGCAGAAATTTCCAAAAGTTCTGTGGAATCAAAACTTCTAGAGCTTTGATTGCATGCCAGCCAATTACTGGATGCCCAAGATATAAGGTTTTTGTAAGCCAGACTTTGCATAGCTTTTCAGTTAATGGGAGGCATCTAATACACAATATTTATCAAAATCCAAACTGAATACGAATAGCAGCCTCCAGGCACCACCCTAGTGTCTTTAACAATGGGTGTTTTTAGTTAAGCCAGAGCTTTAGGACATGGGACAGCGGAGAGGGATGGATGGGACACTTGTTCTAATCCTCCTCTTTTTTCTATATAACGATGGACCAAGGAGGCAGTATTTAGATCCAGGGTATGTTTAGATAAGGTTCATGTTCAAGGCTGAATTGAGGCTAAGATTCAGATTAGATGACACCTCTAGTTTGTAAGATTTTGGCCTGAAATAGGGGAATCATCTCAAGATTAGCTGTAAGATTTCCACACTTTAAAGATGAAGCATCGTGAAAACTCTAGTTCTTATTACATTTTAACTGCATCTGAACTGGAACTGGGAAATAGACTCCTTCTAGTTTTGATTCTGACCTGAAATCAAAGCTGTGGGTGGAGGTGGTAGCTGACTTCAGTGGGATGACTCTCATGCTTAACATTAAACACATGCTTAAGTGCTTTGCTGGATCAGGACCTTGGATTTGAGGTTCTGGTTTTGGTCCATCACTAATACCAGTTGCCCATCATCATGTGCACACCTGCCTTGCCACCTGCCTGCTCTGGGATGTGGAGCACAGAGGGAGGATCAATAATCTGTTCTCCAAAATTTAGGCTTAAACTCTGAGGGTAAAATTTTCAAAAACTGCTAGCTGACTTAGGTGCTTTTGAAAATGAGACAGGCACTCTTGAAAATGTTACCATGGCAGCCTAGCTAGTTCAGCACATTCTTATGATACGCACAACTCTTATATGAGCCTCAACATTTGTGGCCAAACTCTGTAGCTTGCTCCTCCAACTTCCTTGTTTTACTATTATCAATTTGAATGACAGGCTTAGAGAACGTCAAATTGAATGTTGTAGTTTAGCTTGTCTAGTCTGGAGAACGTCAGTAGCCGTTCACCAAACTTTATGGTAAAAAGAAAATATTTTGTTTTCCAATATTAGTTTTATGATTTTTCTCTTAATTTGAAACTGTTAGTCACTTTCATTCTGAGGAAGTGGAATATGAATAATAAGTATTTTGTAAATAGAGTGCATGTGTAATTTAAGCACGGAGTGTTAGCTGTGCAGCTGTAGTACTGTTTAAAGATGAACTGTTCTAATGACTGAATTATTACCATGTGCTCATTTAATTGTGGGACTACAGTATGCAAATCAGTGTAAACAAATGCATTGAAATGATAGGAGATGAGGGTCAGTGAGACTCCTCTGATTTCACCTGCTGCAATGAACTTCTAACTTCACAGATTTTGTATAAAAGTCTACAGGAGTCTTTAAGCTACAGAGCTACCAGTCTTTCATCAAATCGTTCGAAACAACCAGTGCTTGGAATACCAGTTGCTCCCTTGGGTTTCGTATGTCTAGCTCATGACCTTGATTCTACTTTCACTCCTTCCTATTCTGCTTTTGCTTCTGGTTGGTAACTTTCTACTCTTTTTTTGAACACCTAACAAGACCAACAATGGACCGACAGGCTTGGGCCAGGCGTCAGTAATTTTGGCCAGTGGGGAGAATGGAAATCTTTACCTTTCTCTTTTTAGTGCTTCAGCAATGCTTTGTATCACTGAGATCACTGCAAGATAGAAATAGTAACACCTGACACACTGCATTTTACAAACTATATAAGCTCCATAATTTCAGATATAATTTTTCATGCTACCAAAATGAAGGCATAATACTAGATAATGCAACAAAAATATCTCCATTAAACTTTCCTCTTATCTTTTTTATTTCTACTGTCATATATTTGTGTTCCAATATGTCTCTGATCTCAAGAATGATTTCTGAATGTAACAATAGACACCTGTGAATCATAGACTAAGGCTTATTATTGTATGAAATAGTAGAAAGATAAAGAAAAGAAGATACTAATAATGGATTAAGCTTCTTTCTGCAAAATCCATAATGCCCTCGGAACGCTTAGGTGAAAGTAAACAATGTCCCATATTTATGTGCATAAATATCACTGATTTAAAATCACTGCAAAGAAAAACCTAGCAAATTTTGCCATCATTTTCTGATTAAAAATGAGGAACCTGTATATATCAGATCCAGTCTGAAATTATATTTGCCTGGTTTGGTGGGTGGAGAGAAAACCTGTGGAAACTCTCTTCTATCCTTACTGAATTTTCTTTTTAGTTTGTTATGATATGCTGCACCAAGAATGGCTATTTTTTCCCTTTTTTTCCCCCCACTGGCATGAATTCTCAAACAAGTAGCAAATTATTTAAGATAAATGTCTACTGCTGTAGACAGCTGCCAGAATAGAAGTGAAAATAAACTGGTGAAAGGAAACTGCCCAGTTCATGGAAAGGGCAGCAACGATATAGTGCAGCAAGTCCATGACACTTCTGGATACACATGCTGAAAGACTTACCCCGGCTGGCCTGCTACAAATCTCCCAGTAATTCATTAAGGGGAAACGCTCCTTGCAACATTTCACTCCTATTTTAACACCCTTTGTCTTTACCTTCCATACTCAGTGGGTTCATTCCTATGTCAAGTGAGGCTCAGTCAGTCTCAGTGAACCAGTTTTTCATTCCTGATAGAGTGCACTGTTTTACTCTAGTAGCAAGATTAAATGGATGCTTTTACTGTAAGTATTTTAACAGTCTGTGGAATTTTCCAAGGTTTGGGGTCAAAAGAAGGATATGATCATTGTGGCCCAGTAAATAATGTACAATAAAATAGCGTGACTGGTGGCTGAAGCAGTAGTGAATGTTACCGTGTCTTGTAATAAATCTAGAGAAAGCCTCAAAGGAACAGTCATCTTCTATATAAGATCTAAGAGCATTGTGTTAAGATAAAAAGATGAGAAATGTAACCTGTTTTTTTTTTTTAAAGCTCTATTTCAAGTCTTTGAAATTATGGAATTAATATATAGTTGCCATCTCACCACTAGCCAAATTTTGCAGTCCTTACTCAGGCAAAAGTTCAATTGATTTCATTAGGAATTTTGCCTGAGTATTGACTGCAGGATTTGACCTTATATGTTTAAATGACAGATCCAGCCATTCCAGGTGATTTTTCATTTCGTAGAATGGCTTTACTCTCCCATGTCTAACTTCGCTGCCTTAGAGAAAGTCAAAAATCATAGCTGAGTGTTTTGTTTTAGTAATCGTATATTTCTAAAATAGATTGGAGTTACATGGTGAAATTTTAATGTGTACAATGGCTATTGAAATATGCTGATAGGTTGTATTTGGATACAGATTGGTGGTACTTGTTTGTTTTGCAGTAGCACATATGGGCCCCAGTCAGGGATCAAGGCCCCATTGTGGTAGCACTGTACATGCGCACACACAATAAAAAGACAGCACCTGCCCCAAAGAACTTGCAGTGTTAGCATATGATGAGAGAACAAACAAATGTTGGAGAGTGGGAGGACAAGAGATCAGTGAAACTAATATGTTTGGTACCTGGTAGCAATTTAAAAAAAAAAAAGAAAACCTTTATTTTATTGAAATAAATATACAAAAAGTATTGGAAATTGCTGCTGTATGTAGCAGGGCTTTGATTTTTACAAGTATAGGCCCCAGGCCTGAAGTGGGGTCTGAGCAGGCATAAGGGTCAACCCTTGGAAATCTGATTGCTCGATTGAGTCCATGGGGAGTACAATGAAAGGAATAGTTTATTTTACATTAATGTATCTTGCCAAGGATTCCCATTTTAAAAAAAGTCTTATTTCCCAGTCTACAAACTAGTTCTTCATTGGCGGTGTCTTATGAGCCTGCTGAAATCTATTCACAAACCTTTGCAGACTTTTCTGATTTCCATTGTCTTGAGACACACAAAACTGCATGAGAAAAAAGAACACGCTGCACTCAACTCTGTTTGAGTGAAGGAGACTTGTCTCCAAGACAGAGACCCTGAAGCACCCTCTGATTCAGTGGAGAATATTCATTCTAGTCCAACAGTTTGTTAATTATTTGTGTTGGTCCCCATTTTAAAAAGAAAAGCTGACCACTAATAGCTCTTTGCCTCCCTCAAGTGAAGCTGTATTCTGCCCTTTCTGATTTCAGTGGTACTGCTCAGTATAAGTAAGGATGTCAGAATCTGACCCACAGTGATTGACGTTAAGTATCACGTGGATTTCAGCTTGGAAATGCAATGGATTGTCCTGATCTTGGTTTAACGCATGTGCTTGGTGGATATATCTGCTGTAATCCATTGGGGCGTAAACATATAGTGTTCATGCAGACAGGTTTCCATGGGTATTTGGACAGACCAAAGAGCATGCCACATACATAGCTACCACTCCACTCCTATGGCGTTCCATTCCACTGAACCTGATCCCCTCCACTCCTTGCCAGTGCAGAGAAAGCTTTGGGCCTGTTTTTAAATAGGTGACTATTCATTTAAATAACTCTGGTTCTAAAAGTAACGATTCATGTTTAATTGGTCTAATACTGATATGCTACTAGTGGCAGTGTTTCATGTTGCACATATGTCACATTATTAAAGTTGTGTCTGCTTTCATTAAATGTCTTTTCCCTTGTCCTTAACCTGTACTGTTTCTATAAATTGTGACTGTATTTTGTGCCTAATATTGTTTTATGTGCTACAATTGGTTGGGCTTGGAAAACAGTCCCTCCTCTGTCAGATACGCATATCTTCACCTTTGTACATACATTGTATTCTTTGTCCTATAAAAGCAGAATACAGAGTGACATGGTCTGAGATGGAGCACTTGGCCAGGGGCCCTGGCATTTCACAGTGTTCCTCTATACAGTCTTGGAACCTTACATTTCCTTCTTCCATGCTGGGTAAATTCCACTGAATAATACGGAGTTTCTATAAAAGAGACCATCCCTTCCTGTAGAACAGGTGGAATTTTAAGGTTCCAGAATTGTAGGCAGAGATAATTTTTTTCTAAAAATACCCCAACCAAACAAAAAAATGACTCACTTAACAAGGGACCTGAGTATCCCTCTCTTCTAAATTTCACTCAGTGCTTTTGATGCCATGTAGTGTTCTAACTACTCCAGTTAGTCATTTGTGAAATGATGACATGGATCATAGATGCCTCAGGTTTAATCCTTTCACCTTTACAGCTCATACAATTACCCAATCTGTAGCATCAGTTTTTATCCAGAATATCTTCCACGCTGGTTTGACGTTCCCATGTGGTCTGTGCCTGTTGATTGTATTTCCCTTTGGGCATGTTGTTTTTCATTTATGTCCCTCCCAGCACCCCCTCTTTTTCTAATGTTGCATTCTGTAGCTGTATGTAGTTCTCTCATTTGATTATTTCAGTGTTGCTCATTTTGTCCTTCCCGATGATTCTCCACATCCTGCTTGTAAATTGTGGCCTCAAAATATCCAGCATCAGCTTCTGGGCTGTCCCATCAAGGACAAGTTTTTCAAAGGGATGTCAAAACTATGAACTATTAAAAAGAAAAGTAAATGGTAACAAAAACAGGCGAACTAAAGAGAAGAGAGAAATGAGACTGTCTTTGCTACTGTGATGGATATGGTCTGAACTAATGGCTTGTTTCACTGAGATGTTTGTAATCAGGAGCGCTGCCAGCTTTTCTGCTGCCCTAGGTGGCGAAAGGTCCCTCCCCGAAATGCCGCCCCCCACAGAGACAGTGGAAGGTCCCACCGCCGAAATACCGCAGCAGTCGCTGCCCCCCAAATTGTAGCGCCCTAGGTGACCGCCTAGGTCGCCTAATGGGTTGCGCCAGCCCTGTTTGTAATGACAAACTAATGTTGCCTTGTAAAGCAATTGATTCACTGATACTATTCTAGAACTGTCTTATACAGTCAGTGTAATTAATATATGTAGAGGTGCATTCTTGGTTGATTAGTAGCAGGAATTATAAGCAAATGTAAATAATAGCACTTAACCTAGCTCAGAAATGCAGGCTGTCAACCAAGTTACTGAGCTAGTCTATATGTTTCTCCTTGATTTTATATTTTAGAAGCACTTTGCATTGTGAGGAATTGTTTTTCTATTGTAGTGTACTATTCTTAGTTGACTTGGATGAAAGAATAGGGCAATTTGAAAAATCAAACGGAAAATGTTATGTATACCGATTGTGTTAACCTTGACAAAACTTTATTTCTTTGTATCAGACCTTTTTGTAGCTTTATTGGGAGTTGACCTCTACACCGACTTTGACATTTTATATTACATGGTCTTGGTTATTTTTCTGACTTCAAATACTGGGCTCCTATGGCACAGGCAGCATGTTATTAATGTAGAGTAAAGGAAAACCATGAAATGGTAATTCCTGTCTTTTTAGATTACTTTAAATCCCTGGAGGGACAAGTCCCTGACACCCTTAAGCTCCACCTTCTGGCTTGAATCCTTTTCCTGAGGGAGCATAGAAGAGGAAGGATTTGCTGTACGGCTTCTCGACTAGGCTGTGGGAGAGATTTTCAAGGAGCCATAAGGGAGTTAAGAACTTATTTCCCATTGACTTTCAGTGGGATTTGGGCCTCTAACTGCCCTTTGCCTATGAAAATTTCCCCTTGTGTGTTTTGCTTTGGAACATTAAAAAGTTAGCTTTAATCTATCTTCATGTACATGTGTTGCGGATTGTGGGGGAGTTAGGGCCCTGCACCCCTCTTCCCGAGATTTACTGCGACTCTCAGCCAGCCAGTAAAGCAGAAGGTTTATTCAAGGACAGGAACACAGTCTCAAGCAGAGCGTGTAGGTACGACCAGACCCCCTCAATTAGGTCCCTCTGGGAGGTTCAGGGAGCTTAGACCCCAGCTTGGGGTTCCCTGCGTTGCACCACCCAGCCCCAACCGAAACTAAACTTCCAACTCCTCCCGCTGCTCCTCTCCTTTGTTCAGTCTCCCGGGCAGAAGGTGTTAATTCTCCCCACCCCCGTTCCTGGCTCAGGTTACAGCTCAGGTAGCTTCCTTCAAGGGAAGTCCCACATCCCCACTGCAACCCCCCTGCAACATTCCCAGGTCAAATCTGCCCTGCTCCCTGCTCCGTCACAACATGAAAACAGGATTATCTTCTGGTCTGTTGCAAAGTAGAGTTGGTTGGATAATCATGGATATTACTTTCCCTTTATGTCATAGAATCATAGAATCATAGAATATCAGAGTTGGAAGGGACCTCAAGAGGTCATCTAGTCCAACCCCCTGCTCAAAGCAGGACCAATTCCCAGCTAAATCATCCCAGCCAGGGCTTTGTCAAGCCGGGCCTTAAAAACCTCCAAGGAAGGAGACTCCACCACCTCCCTAGGTAACGCATTCCAGTGTTTCACCACCCTCCTAGTGAAATAGTTTTTCCTGATATCCAACCTGGACCTCCCCCACTGCAACTTGAGACCATTGCTCCTTGTTCTGTCATCTGCCACCACTGAGAACAGCCGAGCTCCATCCTCTTTGGAACCCCCCTTCAGGTAGTTGAAGGCTGCTATCAAATCCCCCCTCATTCTTCTCTTCTGGAGACTAAACAATCCCAGTTCTCTCAGCCTCTCCTCATAAGTCATGTGCTCCAGACCCCTAATCATTTTTGTTGCCCTCCGCTGGACTCTTTCCAATTTTTCCACATCCTTCTTGTAGTGTGGGGCCCAAAACTGGACACAGTATTCCAGATGAGGCCTCACCAATGTCGAATAAAGGGGAACGATCACGTTCCTCGATCTGCTGGCAATGCCCCTACTTATACAGCCCAAAATGCCGTTAGCCTTCTTGGCAACAAGAGCACACTGTTGACTCATATCCAGCTTCTCGTCCACTGTGACCCCTAGGTCCTTTTCAGCAGAACTGCTACCTAGCCATTCGGTCCCTAGTCTGTAGCAGTGCATGGGATTCTTCCGTCCTAAGTGCAGGACTCTGCACTTGTCCTTGTTGAACCTCATCAGGTTTTTTTCTGCCCAATCCTCTAATTTGTCTAGGTCCCTCTGTATCCGATCCCTACCCTCTAGTGTATCTACCACGCCTCCTAGTTTAGTGTCATCTGCAAACTTGCTGAGAGTGCAGTCCACACCATCCTCCAGATCATTAATAAAGATATTAAACAAAACCGGCCCCAGGACCGACCCTTGGGGCACTCCACTTGAAACCGGCTGCCAACTAGACATGGAGCCATTGATCAGTCACTGGTTGACCAGCTTTATAGATGGTGATTATAATATTCACCAAACAAATTAATGGTGGTGAGAGTGTTTTGTCAATCAGGAAATCACTTCAGTTTTTAATACTTTTGTTTCCTTTCCCACCCTTTTGTCTGTGTTATCTGTTTAGACTATACGCTCTTCAGGGCAGGCACTATGTAGTGCCTAGTACAAAAGGGCCCTAATCTTTTTTGAGCTTCAATAATGCACATAATGATAGATATGGGTATAATGCAATCACAATTTTGTTCATTACTTGCCATTCCAGTTCATAATTTCCGGTTCTGTTCACACTCTGTTTTTATGTTGAAATGGTTTCTGATGAACACCGAAGAGAGAAATATCCAAAGGTGACTGTCATAGCTCTGATAGTCTGATAATTTTCAAATACTTAAATACCTTCTTTGATTAACAGAAGCCACGTTTTCCATCACTGCTGCGTGTCCTGGAAAAATCCAGGGATCTGGTCCTAGATATTAGATTTGGATAAATTGAACCCTTCTAAATGTGAACATGCAGTCTAAAAACTAAACAAGGGCATTTTCTTCTTCAGCTAATACTTACTCATAATCAATCTCTTTACTTGCCTTAATAAGCCTCATGTTAAACTAAATTTAGTAAAATGGAAGAAATGTACCATCTCATCACAAAAAAAACTAGCTTTTTTTATTATTTTTTATTAAAGCCATTTAGGATTACTAGTTTGCAAAAGCTATATTCATTTCTTGACAGCTCCAAAGAGTCTTAAAAACTTCATTTCAGTGAGTGGACATAAAATAGTGTTTAAAACCTGGGAAGGATCTTCCTAGGTACTGAGTGCCTATACAGTGCAGAGTATATAATAAATAAAGAGCTATTAGTTCTTTCATCTGTTTTATTAAGTTTTATTAAGAAATGCTCTTTGGAAGGCCCCTACTAGCAGCTGGACTCTGATGAGAATTATTAAATAAACTATTTGTAAATTCCCAAAGGTCCAGATACAGGACTCGATTCTCCCCTCACTTATATCAGTGTAACCCCATTTACTGCCAGGCATATAGTAACAGACATGCTCCTCTTGTGCACCTGGGAACTGCAGGAGGAGATGTCTGTTTGTGGGGAGACTTTTAAGGTCTGAACCTGCTCCACAATACGACTAGCTCATGCCATTCCAGAGGCACAAAGCAGCACTAAAGCCGGCTTATCCAGCCTCAAGAGCATCCCGTAGTAGACGAGGAAGCCTGTGGTGGTATAGAGCTGCCATAGTGTCACCCTTGCCACAAATCTGCCTTCATAGCCACCAGAAGAGAGAGGCCACGATTGGGGGACAGGCCTAGGCCAAGGCATCCATAAGCTTAGGTGATCCCTGACTGCCAGAATGGTTGCCATATGGCCTATGTAAATTAGAACAGACCTCAGGTTGCTCTAATTTATATGGCAAACCAGCCTGGTGGTACATATCTCTAGGATGTAAGATGGAAAAAGCTGTAAAGGGCATCTTTACTCTCCCTTCCTCATCTGTGCCAAACATCTTGGTATTGATATAGTGGTCAAGCATGTAAGGTACAATTAAGTCTTATCTGAATGAAACTAGGGGCTGGTCCACACTAAGCCCCCAGTTCGAACTAAGATACGCAACTTCAGCTACGTGAATAACGTAGCTGAAGTCGAAGTATCTTAGTTCAAACTTTAAGGTACTTACCGCGGGTCCACACACAGCAGGCAGGCTCCCCCGTCAACTCCACCTACTCCTCTCGTGGAGCAGGATTACCGGCGTTGACGGTGAGCACTTCCAGGATCGATTTATCGCGTCTAGACAAGACGCGATAAATTGATCCCAGAAGATCGATTGCTTGCTGCCGAACCAGTGGTAAGTATAGACGTACCCTAGGAGGAGTTAATAAAACTACCTCATCTCTGTAAACCTGATTCTGAACTAATAAAAGGCCAGCACTCAAAAATCTGTGGGATGCAGGGAGGGCACTTGAAAAAGCTCTTTAAAAACATATGAGATTGGGGTTTCCCACAGTGGCTGTATGGCATTTAAATGCAGTCCTCCCTGCCCTGCTGGAAGGCAAGTCCATCTTCAGAAGTTCTACTTCCAGTGCAAACTTCTGGTTATATTCTAGATACACTTTCTCCTGGAGCCCAGTAATGTTACACACACACTCACCCTGGACCAAATTAGCTGTCACTTATCACTTGTACCTTGCAGCAGGAAAAGGGGGCACAGTAGATTTACAAGTCCCCATGTCCCTTCCCTCCTCTCCTGAGGAATTGATCTGGGGCAGGTCCCACGGGTATTTCTCCGCCCTCATCAATGTCTCAGGCAAGTTCCTGAAAGACTGAAGCCGCCAACTTCAGAAGACTAACACAAGGGGACATGGTAAAACTATACAGTACAGTGAAAGGTATGGAAAAGTTAGATCAGCAACTTCTATTCACTCTTTCCCATAATACAAGAACGTAAAACTGATTAAAAAGAAATACTTCTCCTGAGCAGTGCTAACTTCTCTTTCAGATCTTGCTAATTGACTTTGTGGTCTGAGACTGGAAAAAAAAATGTCTGAGACTCAGCAAACTACATTAGGATAACCATACTTACTGAGCATGAAAATATAGCTTATCGCTCATAAAAGGCCAGAGCAACGTCCTGGGGTTGTAATGTCTCTAGCAGGCAAGGCAAGCACTGAGGAGGCAGCTCCAGGGGTAAAAGGTATCCGAGCTTGGAAAGTTTATGCTGTTCCCACCCCATAGCAAAAGGCTGTACTTTCAGCCCCAGATTAGCACATGGAATGAAAACTGCTCCTTAAATTCAAAATTAAAGAAACCTGAAGCTGAATTTTATATAACAAGATAAAATACAGTCCTGCATGAAAGGGCGTCTCATTTCCCAGGATATCCTGCATCATGATTCAAATCTCTTTTATACTGTGAGTAACTCCATCGAAGTCAATCCAGTGTAAGGGAGATCAGAATTAGGCCCCTGTGACTCTAATTAGAATGGAAAGATATCCTCTAGTCTAGTGTGTCATAGCAGAGCAGGGAATTGTGAGTAGCAAGCCCTGCCAATCCCACCATCAGTGATGCATCTCCTCCTAAAATAATGCCAGTGGTTTGAAGGCTCAACAGTAGAAAAGCATGAAGCCATGTGGAGGAATTGAATGAAACTGGGTTGGCCTGGACAAAGAGCAAAATGAGATATGTAAAACTGCTGTTTCTGCAAGGCTTCTACGGTGTGGAGGTAGAGACAGGTGCAAATAGAGAACTCACAATTACCCATCGGCCACGAGCATACACTCCAGTTAATTTACTGTGTTGTAAGAATTGGGGAAGGGAGAACTGGAGAGGTTTTCTGCCCCCCACATGTCCTCTTCCTCCTTCCATAACATTGATATGCTTGTCATCTATGCAGTAATGAAAAATGGGACTGAGATTGAAGTTTCCCCTCTCTAAATAATCCATTGGTTAGGGTATACTGAACTCCAAGGGACTGGCTAGGTGGAATAAGGGAAGAGGTGGAATATATCTGTTGCTGTGTTTATTGCTTTAAAGCATAACAGTAAAAGCATTAACAGGACAGTCCCTACAACAGTATAACATGCAGCAAAGAATGAAAGAATGTGTGGCAATCTCAGAAATTAGTCACCCAACATTCCTAAAATCTTAGGCCTGGTCTACACTACAGGGTGAGGTCAACGTAAGATGCCTTGTGTTGACCTAGTGGTGGAAGTGTCTTCACTTAAATTTGGCTCCCACTGACCTCAGTGTCTCTCTGTGCCGATTTAGTAACACCATCTCTCAGAGCAGTATAGAGTTACGGTTCATGTAATTAGGTAGGCGCAGTTTCAGTGTAGACTGCTTATGTCGACTGTTACTGGCTTTCTGGAGCATCCCACAATGCCACACTGACAATGCAATCAGTGCAAGCGCTTCTACTGGGGATGTGCACCGCTGACTCACAAAGCTAAGTGTGCACACACAAGCAATTTAATAACTATGGTGGCTCTATGTAAGTTGGGTTGACATAATTTTGTTGTGTAGACAAGGCCTTAGTGGTGAGTAGTGATGGAGAAAATGAATAATAATTATAATAATAATTTGGAGATATCCCATCTCCTAGAACTGGAAGAGACCTTGAAAGGTCATTGAGTCCAGCCCCCTGCCTTCACTAGCAGGACCAAGTACTGATTTTGCCCCAGATCCCCAAGTGGCCCCCTCAAGGATTGAACTCACAACCCTGGGTTTAGCAGGCTAATGCTCAAACCACTGAGCTATCCATCCCCCCCAACTTTGCAACACAGCACACAGAGTAGTGTTTTTAGTCAGCTGGCTTTTCCCTGGATCATGCAATAGGAAAGTGCTGACTATTAGCCTGTCCTGATCCTTATCACGTCAAACAGGACCATGGCTTCTCTCATTGCATACCTTACAGTTTTCCTGGTATGGGGCCAGGGCAGAGTCCAGTAGCTTTGTACCCTATATTTAGCTGACTCATGCCCCTCATCTGTGTTTGGGGGCCTGAAAATTATTTCTCCATCTCAGTCCATTGAAAGATCTTAAGGGAGTAGGCTATTCATTCGTAGGGCCTGTTCCTGTGAGAACTGGAGATGGTAAATGCCCTCAATGCTCCTTAAAGTCAGGGTTGGAGGCTGTTGAGCCGTCTCAGGATGGGACCTAAGATATTAGAATTAGGCCCAGATTTTTAACTCCTATGGGATTTTGGCTCCTATAGCCAAATCCCTATAGAAAATGAGACTAAGTCTGTTAAATCAGTTGGCATTGTGATGCTGAGTACAGCTATGCCTAAAATACCTTTAAAAATCTGGACTTTAGTCTCCACAATCTTCCTTTAAGGTAGGTTTGCATTTGACCAGCGGACAAAGATATGTCAAGATATAACAGTCTGGGAAGAGTATTTGCAGTTGGATTTGCCCTCATATCACAGAACTAAAAATACATTACAGAGATTGATTCTGTTTCAGCCAAACAAAATAGTGCTGATCTCCGGTGAACCCTTGATAGGCTGTGATGTTGCTGCTAACAAAATTAGAACTAGAAAGTGGTTACTTAGAATATTTGCCAACGAGGAAGAGGAAATAAGTGGAAATTAGAGTAAACTGTAAAGGGAGTGGATACATTTAGATGAATGGCTGGAAGTGGCAGACGCTGCTGTGTGGGAGGGGTACAGTTGATGCTGAGTGAAGTCTTGTTTATAGTGGTCATGGTAAGTCAGGGCACTTGCTGTGTCCGTAACATAGCAGTGGAAGGATGTATGGATGCGTGTGAATAATAAAAGGAATCCATAAAGACTGTAGTACAGCTGGATTCTCCTCTCCTTTCCATTGTTGTAAATGAGCAGTGAATCCACGTAAGTCAATGGAGTTAAATGGTGAAAAACTGATGTTAGATAAGAGGAGAATCAGGCTCATCGTGATAAGTGTGAAGGGGATAAAAGAATATCAGGTGGTGGTTAGAAAGGAAAATTATGAAATTATATTCAGAACAGATTTATTTTAGTAATCTTGTACAGATCTGGGGGAGAGCTCAGGGCCTTGATTCTCCCATAACTTCCCCTGGAAACCTGTGCAACACGGGTGTAAAGTGCTACCAGATCAAAATCGTAGAGCAGAGTTGCAAGGTGCAGGCCAACAGTGTTTTTGGAAGTCACAGCAGATTTAATTGTCCTTGTACGTTTCACTTGATCCTGTAAAATGCTGCAGTCTTGATTGTTGATTTCAGTTTTGTTTGTCCTCATGAATTTACTTGCCTCAGTGGTTTACAGTGCTAATGGAAGGAAATGGAAAGGGCTGATCTCTCTACCCAACGCATCTGTGTGTTAGGGAAGAGCACAAGCTGCCGTGTTGAATGGTGCTCCACTCTGCCTGATGGCAAGTGTTTTTTCTGTTCATTCATTGTCCTGGGGATATTTTGTATTGGATGAGCTTTAGTTTTGCTCAGGTGGGAGGCGTGCTTCTTATACTGTAAACTGAGGGCTCATTAGAGAGTATTTTTTATTTAAACATCTAAAATTTATTCACAACCTGGGCTTCTGGGGTAACATAGCCATTAGTGGTGACCGATGGTCTTGATCTTTCCTTAAGAGCAAAAATAATAATTGGGAAGACTTCCAGCAGCCCCATTCCCATCTTCAGCGACCTCTGAAGTGAAACTGCCTAATAGATACATTTCTTTTGAGAGTGATGCAGTTATTTGTGTCTTGCTCCTAATTGACTGCATTGGAACACTGGGTTTCAGGTCCTGTGTTTCCTGAGAGATTTGTAATACATATATATGTGTGTATGTAAGGCCAGTAAATGAGACTGAGAGATCATTTGGAGTGTGATGTTATCAGAATGCTAATGGCATGCTGCTTTGTGTCTCATTTCCGTTAAGTATAGATAGCCAATTACCAGAAAAGCAAGCCATCAGTGGAAATTGGATGAGGGCAAACGTACCGAGGTATGTTTAAAACAAAATGGAAGTGAGGTTAGAAGTTTGGGGTACGGGATCTTTACTATTAGGTGATGGTGGGTCCTACTTTACTGAAAAGATTTATCTTCCCTTTGTTCAAGGGTTTCACATTTTTGTGACGCGTTTGGGTTTCCAATTGCTCCTGAAATCATGTGTTGCATTAATGGCTAAAATACCTCTCTTCATCTGTGGGAACAAAGGATATTATAAGGGGCAATGAGTCAGTTTGGTATATAACTGTTCCCATTTTACCTTAGGGCAATGAGTCAGTCTGGCATATGCCTGGTACCTTCTGCACAAGGGAGAAACTATGGTACACTCACTTTTCTGCCTGAGCCCTGCAGGCAAACACAACTAAAATGGAATGATCGCAGTTTATTCAGCTTTATGGTCCTAAACTAAGCAGTCAATGGGCCTAAAAAGGAATGTGACACTTAATAAGAACACTGGTAGTGGGAGCTATTTGAGGAAGTGGTTAAAAATGCTTTGCACATTCCCTACGGAATCAAAGAAATTAAGAGTAGAACCTTCTTCTCACAATTTGATGCTGTCACTTTTCTATTCTGGGTGCAGTGGGGAACAATAGGCACCATGATGTCTCCCCGAGTACAGAGGGGACCGCACCAAGTAAGGGCATACTTCCTTCAGCTAGATAGAACTCATTTATGTACCACCTAACGTGGTAATTTGCATCCTCAGCCAACTCTTTTAACAGTCTTGGGTCTCTAGATCTGAAAGGGCTTTACAAAGGCAGATAGGTATCATCTCCATTTGACAGATAGTGAAAATGATGCACAGAGAGGTTCTGTGGAGCCCTTACTCAAACTAGTAAGCAATAGTGAGAATAGTCCCACTGAAACCTGTGAAATTACTTGAATAAGTGCTCACCAATGTGAGTAAAGGTTCTATAACCTGGCCCTAAATAAGTAGCCCACGATCACATGACAAATCAGTGGCTGTGTCAGGAACAGTCTGGGTCTCCTGGCTTCCAGTACGGTGACTGCCAAAAGCAAACAAGATAACTAAGATGCATCTACATGGATTTTAGAAAAATTAGGGGAATCCTAATATGTAGAGATGACAAATGCCAAAAGGCGTTACATTCACCCTTTAAACCCATGTGATTTAAGAGGCTGGTAACAAAATTGAATTGGACAAATGAACATAAGAAAATAAATGAAAAATTACTAGTTAATCTTCTTTCATTTAAGACTTGTTTTTTATGACCTGTAGAACTATACAGTTAGAAAAATATATTTGCAAACCAAATTGGCCAAACTTTTAAACCTTTGTTTTTTGAGAGACTTATTTTGATGAAAAGAATTTTTTGTCCCATTGCTTTTAGTAACCTGTATTAAGTTGCTTGCTTGAATTTATCCAACCATTTAAAAATATTTTGACCCCCGTTTCAGAGAAAATGCCTGATTTATTTGTGTCCCTTTTAGATCCAGCTACACATTTAAAAAAGTTTAATAATAGTTTTTCTCACTACAGAAAACGAAACCCGCAATGAAAAAGGCTTTTATATGATGATTGATAGGTCTAGATGTACTGTATTTCTGTTTTAAAAATTCACTTTGTTCATTTCTTTTTTTTTTGCAAAGTAGAATAGTGTCAATATTACACTCAACTCAGACAAGTCCGCTGCAGGCGCTCAAATGTCAAAACGTTTCAAAAAACATATAAAAAAATAAAGAAATGAATAGAAGCTTCCTTGTTCCTTAAATTATTACTGTGTTACCCTGAACTGTAAGTGAACCCTTTTTGCTTATAAAAGAAGCAGCTGTTCATGCGATTGAAACCATGGTTCATTACAAGCTGACCTCAAATTCAGGAGTAAAACTTCCTCTATTTTACTACAACTATTCAGACATGGACTGGAGATAAACAATAATCAAAATCAGGATGAAACTTGACTGGGAAACCCTCTATACTCTTTGGCAGAATTATAGCAGCTCTTGGATCACCAAGAGTGATATAATGTTAAATGACCCTAAAACATTCCCTTCTCAAATGCAGTAGGTCGGTGCTGCCAACTCTGGAGCAAACAAAGGCTGATTGTAATGACTCCTTAAGCATATGAGTATAGAAACATTAATTATCACATTTTTTTCACATTAAAAAAACATTTACAGAGAGTCAAGATGAAATGGGCCTGTTTATGTTAATTTTACACTCCCTTTTGGGTAAATCATGTGATTAAAACAGTTTTTCCTCATACCTCCCATTTCTGTATACAGGATCTTTCCTAAGTGGTTTCTCTTGTTAGCCAGCACTTTAATCAAACTAGATGTAAGACTAATAAAAATAAACAAATTTGCCTGAACTCTCTTTTAAGCAAGGACATATGTCTAATATAATACTGTACCATTTTAAAAAGTAATCTAAATTAATGCACTTTGCAGGCAAACTCTCTGTATAAATAAATTAGGCCAGTTACATAGTGCTTGGATGTATGTTCCCTCTTTTGGTCCATTGTGTTTTCCTCCCTTCTGTGCCTCCCTTGTTTGTTGATGTCTAAATTTGAGGCATAGTGATCCTTTCTAATATTATTCATGACCCATATAATGAGACTTCTTTTAAAGATAAAGACTATTCCAACTTTAAGACATCTTGATCTTATGCAAATATCAGTAGTAAATGAGATTTTTTTTCATTTGTTATAAAACATTAAATAAACAATTTATTTCACAGAATCTGGAGTAAACAAAGTGTCTGAGATATAGCTACACAAACATATGCATTGATAATTGTGAATTCAGATAGCAGCAATGTTAATAATTCTTGGTCTAATATCACAAAGGATTCTTGCTCTGATTACAGCTGTATTAAAACAACTTTAGTTTTCTTATGGGAGATGCCAAAACAGTTGTAGAAGTGTATAACCTGTAGGCCTTCTAAACATCTGCATGCTTTACCAATGGTTTTAAAAAAGGCACAGAAAAGTACAATAAAAAACATGTTTTTCCTAGACTGCCAGTGTCACTTTTCATTAGCCCCAAGTTTTCATTTTGGTCAAATATTGGCTGGTTAGGATGGCTGGTTATGTGCTGAGATATCTGCTTTAAATACTTAGGCTATCTTCTTCCATTGATAGTTCACCCCACATCCCCTCTGCCATCAAAGAGCATGTGTGGTGTGATTCTATTTACAAATGAATATAGTCATCATAATGTACAATAATTGTAAATGTGCTGTGCTGGGCATGTCATCTTGAGCTCTCTGGGTGAAATGTGTTCTTCACAAAGGTGGGGATCATTATATCATGCCAAATATTGTTTAAGGAATTCATATTTAAATATCAGCAAGACTAAATAACTAGTTCTGCTGCATATAGTATAATATTGAAATGTAAGTAACATTTCAGACCTCTAAACCATTGGTGAACAGAGCTGGGGCTCCTTCAACTGCTGTTTCCCTGCAATGCATGTACCACACACACCTTCTCCCTACAAAATAGAATTCCTTTCTCATTTTTCACTTTCGCTCTTGTGCACACGCTGTCCCTCTTTGTGTCTCTTCCCCTTCCTGCTATTCAGTCTCCTCTAGGGTCTATCTACTTTCAGGACTTATTATCATTCTCATTGAGTCCAAGAGCCAATTTTATGCTTCCTCTCTGTTACTAGAGGCCCATAGTACACCCACACTGCTTCTGGGTGGCAGGCCACATTGATGATACTCTCTCCTCTTCACTGCTTCCTGGGCCAAATTCAGAGATGGTATGTGAAGTGTAATTTCAGCTCCCTTACACTACTGCCCAGTGCCAATCTTTGGCAGGAGTACAAGGGAGTCTAACTTGGTGTTACTTACACACTGATGAAACCAGAAGATAACTTAGACTCCTCCTAATCTCCCAGTATTTTTATGACCCATTACCCTACTGTCTGTGTCTCTCATGTTCTTCCTGTGGGGCTGATCTAGCTTGCCTTTTTCGTTCTGTGCTTCAAGGTTTACCCCCTTGGCACATGTCTCTTCTTCTGCTTTCAGCATCCTATATTCTACTTCCTCCTCTTAGCCAACTCTCTTTTCGCTGCTAGACCCACTTGTTTGGCAAGCAGGCTCTCTCCTCTGAGCCTTTCACATGTTTCTGTCTCCGTTCCTATGTGTCTTTCTCTGTGTGTTTTCTGTTCATCTCTCTGCTTCTGGAGTTCCCAGTTCTGTGTTTCTGGGACATAGCCTCTATTTTTGCATACACAGTCTTGTCTTTCATTCTCTCAGTGATTTTAGGACAATTTTTTTCCCCCAGTATGTGACTGTTTCTAGGATTCGGTCTCTTAGTTTTTCTGATGCTGTTTGCTAATGAACTAGTCACCCTGGTCATCAACTGAACACATCTGCACCCTCAGAGACGGACCTTAGGACGTAGGCTGTTTAGCCCCAAATCCAAAGCTGTAACTTGAGCTAAAAGAATGGCAGGAGGGATGAGTAAAGGAAAAGGATCCCCCTCCTCTGGGCCTCTGTCACAGCTGCATCTCCCCCTTTCCTTTCTCTTTACATCCCAGATCGTGGGCCAATGGGTCACCTCTTTGTCTTTCTATTTTGTCACCTAAGAACACTTGAATGTTAGTGTCTCTCGTGTCTCTCACTTCTTTGTAGGCTCCCTGCCATCTCCTCCAGGTTGATAGTCACAGTTCCTCCTCAGCCAGTCTCAAGGAACCATTGCTAAATGGAATGTAAACAGCTTGAGCCTGAGTCTCATTGACAAGTTGTGTTTTCACCCACTGAATGTCCCCTTTTATACCACCGGAGCAGTATAAAGTGTCCTTAGTGTAAAAGTTTAAGTTGATTCTGACTGGAAATTTCAAAATGTATCTATTCAAACAGGTCTTAATTAATTCCTCAGAATTTGCTCCTTCAATCTTTCAGCACTGCGTTAGATGGAATAATCTTGTTGAATAAAGGGCCCATACCTGAACACCGGATTGAAATAAGTAGTTCTTTTCATGGCAGTGGGACTACTCAGATGAGTGAGTGTGTGCAGGATTAGGCCCAATATTTACTTAAAATCCCTAATTTACCAAGAACTTTTTGCATGTAATTGAATTTTAAAATGCAAATACATAACTACACCAAAGGAGTAAACTGCTTAAGAATTAAAAATGGGTACAGAACAAGAGATATTTATTTGCTTAAATTCTCTGTATTGATGTATTCTCAAAACCATACTGAACATCAACCCCTGCTGGCTTATTCATTTGAAATTGAATCTTTCACATCTTTGAGATACAGAAACAAGAACTTAACTTGACATGGACATAATGGTGGTATGTAATACAGAGTGTGAACTTGACACATTCTGCTGTTTTCGGAAGATTTGTTTCCACTATATTCCTTATTTATATAACAGAGAATTCTACTAGCAATGGTAGAATCTTTGAAAACAGTACCAATTTTTAAGGCACCTAATGTGTAATGGCAGCTTAAAGTTAGGACATATGATGTTAGCATTAAACTGGTCAATGCGTGCTGTTAGGCTACGTTTGTTTTATCTGTACATCAATTTTACTCGAATTAGCTTCTTTCACTGGAGTTGCTCCTGATTCATACCAGCGTTGCTGAGAAGAGGTTCAGGATGTGTTCTGAGTTGGCCAATTTGTCAACATCATATTCCATGAATTTAAGCGGATAAACATTACATTGTTACACTTAGGTAGCAGCTGATGCTTACATATCCATTTTAAAAGGGACACGATTCAACCATCATCTATACACCCATTTAAAATACACTGGCTAATAATAGTGGTGTTATTTGTAACTTCATAATTAATTCCTATGAAATGTTTCCATTATAAACCTTTAATCTAAAGAGTGTATTAAAAATTCCCTCATGGCTGAAATTCAGCATATACGATCTCAGCATAGGATTAGTGGGTCAGATTCACAGCTCGTGCAGCTATGTTGATTTACGCTAGCTGGGGATCAGATTTTATTTTAAGATCAGTTTTAGGCTTATGATTTTGATCAACAACGATACTGCAGCTGGCAATCCCTAGGCTGTAACTCCACAAAAATGGAGCCATTCCTGGGATGGAGCATGGCAGCCGAACAGTGATCATCATTACTATGTATTTAGGAAAAGGGAATGAAAAATACTCTAATTTCCAAGTGAAACGGCAGGGAAAGCGTAGACATGAGAAACATAACTGATTAGACGGGAATTTGCCAGGACACCTGTGCCAATGTGTTTACTCTTACAAAAATGCCCTGAAATCTTTTATGGTCCCAAGTGGTCAGGAGCATGGTTGTACATCTCTTCTGAAATATGGCAGCCCTAATAGCACGAAGCTCCATAGAAGCCCTACTCAAAGTCTGGTGAAGTTAGTGGGAGTCTGTCCATTCATTTCAACGGGCCCTAACGCCACACTGAGAGGTTGATTCAGTACTGACTCAGAGGGAAGAGTGCCACCTACTGAATCAATAACACCAATATGTGCAGCACATTGGGTTTTATGTGGAGGTCGCCTATCCAAATACCAATTCAGCCCCACCCTGTTTGGCTCATCAGATCCGATGAGGTCACAGTCTGTGGTGATACAGCTTACAGACATTAACGTGTTTCCCCCTTCTAAAATTCTCAAATAAATGTCATAGCTGAGGCAGTCCTACCTCATGCCTTTTCTTTCCCCAGCAGTTTGAGCTAAAGAGAAGTGTCAGCTGTAACTTTGAATTTCCTGCCCTTTTTCATTTTAAGCCAGGTCTTTCACATTATTTAATCACAGTGTGATATTGTAATGCAGCTATTGACAAGCGGCTCTTGCTCAGGCATGTTTTAAAAACACACAAGCAGCTGCAAGTTAAAAAGTAAATGGTGCAAAACGGAAAGGTTCAAGGAGCAAAGTTTGTTTGGTTTATTTTCCTCTAAGCTCTTTAAAATGATTGTTCTTATTGCAATCCAGCCGAGAATGAACTTTTAAAATTACTCTGAACTTTTGTGATTGGAAGGGGATAGTTTAATTGTCAGGCTTGGGATATCAGGACCTGATACGGATGGTTAGAGAACTGGTTCAAAAATATTAAGCATGGGAAATGGTTAATTTAAAGGGTTAAACTTTCTAATATTTTAAAACTTTAAAAATGATGAATGAAAATCCACAGTTATTCAGTGTTGTTCATTATACTTAATAAAAGAACTGCTACCAAAATTTAACCTTGGAGTAAGGTCCAAATAGCATTTAAATAGCTACTTTCAAAGCAGTCTTGTAAAATATGCTGTTTGATGTCATTCATGGCTATGGTACATTTCCCCATGGTCATATTGGATTGACCGAGGAAAACATACAGGGATCTAAACATCTAAGAGGGAGGTCTATGACTAACTAGCTGTTGGAGGTTGCTCAGGAGCGATGCAGCTTGTATTCTGCTCACTCCCCTTTCCAAAAGGGTCAGAACTGCCCCTCCATGTGAACAAACTCAAAATACTAAAGTACCTTAAATGTATTATACTTTCACTGCCTTCTTTGTTCTGATCTGTGAACATCTGCCCCAAACATGCTGCACTGTGATTCACTCTAAGTATATATTTCCATCATGTCCAATAGCTACAATGCAGTGTTTTTTAGAAACATATAAGAAGGCAGCTCCTTTTCTGAAGAGATCAGAAGGTAAACAGACAAAATATAAAGGGGGGAGGATTTTATCTTTGTCCATGATTTTGTTTTGCCAGCCTTGCCTATTCGGCTTATATTTTCTTTCTTTTGTTCCTGTTCACTTTAGTCTCTTTACTTGTCCATATTTGTCTTCTGGTTGTGTGTTGCCTTTTGTTTAACCCTTTCATAACCTTAATATTAACCTTTTCATGTCTTCTGTGTTTTACTTTTTACACTGGTTTAAAAATGTCTTCTTTTTTCAAATTGTGAAATGTAACTCTTTCCTATTTTTACTGGTTTTATTTTAAACCATGACCTGTGTAATTATACCTTATCTCTTAAGAACCTTTAGCAAACGCCCATGCTTTTGATAAAAGTGCTAATTAGTCAGCTAGGCAATTCTGTAGTATCTGAGCCACTGGGTTCCTACATGATCATGAACGGTATGTGTAAAGCAACCATGAAAATTGCACTGTCCTTCACCTCTCCTGGTCTTCTCTGTACTTAAGAGCCTGCAGGGTTTTGCAGCGTAGATTCCCCGCCTGCTCCCAAGAACAGAGCACACTGCCGAAGGAAACAGACGGCGTGGCCTGCACATGTGCATCCCAGACCAAAAACACAGCTGCTGGGTGTAATTGTAAGACTCCCAGCCTAGCAGTGGCCCCAAATGTGATTTACTTTTATGTCCTATATGGTTATTGAGGAGCTGAAGAAGAATAAAGAATATTTGCTTTAGCCATAAATGACATTTTAATCCCAATCCAACACTTTGAAAAATTATTTTACTGTCCCTGCTAGTTTAATTAACGTGTTTTAATAGGAAATTGTCTAATCTGTTTTTTTTTTTAAATGTGGCATATCAAGGAATGCTGATATCTGGACCCAAATTTCACACCTACTGCAGTTTTTTCTTACTATGTTATACACAGTGCACTACACGATCCCACCAAATGGACTACCTTTGTCATCTCAAATAAACTTTATATATTTTTAAATGTCCCAACTTCAGAAAAATCACCCTATTCTGAAGAATTGCCAAACTGTTAATGAAGAGAATGTGTTAACACCCAGAACACTTACCAAGTGAACCAAAGAACTGTACCAGCAAAAATATATTTCAGCTCAAAGTTCAAGATCTGGGAGCTAGCTTAAGTCCAGAAGCTATGACAGTTTTCTGCTACTGCACTCATGACACTTTTCTTTTGATCATTTATTTTCTGTATGAGAAAACAGACTATGCAGCAGAGCAGTTTGAGCAGGGATTGAATGGAGCAGGTGATTTAGAAACATGGAATTTCCGTTCTTTTTTGTGGAACAAAGATATAAGAAAAACACTGGGGAAGACCAGTTTGTCAGCTTTGTGGGGTGTGAATGGGCAGCTCCCATTAGCAGTGATTTTGTAGAAGCTGAGAAAAAAGTGCATATAGATTGTCCTCACATTGCAATGGATGGGTAAATACATTTGGATTATACAAGAACCCGAGACATCCCATAAACTAGAAACTGAACTTTATATTATGAAAACATTCAATAAACTCATTGGAACCTTTAGTGATTTGGCAATAACTACCACCTACTTTATCACTACTGATATCTGTGTTCCATTGCAGTAGTAAGAATAATATTTTGTATTTATACAAAAAAAATCTTTCATCCAAGGATCCTAAATAGAGCGGGTGAGGAATTTTTGATGAAACATTTTTTTCATCAGAACCAAAACTGTTTGTGAGAGAGTCAGTTTCAACAATTGTTTTTGCTCAATTTTTTTTTAAAAAAGGTTCTGTGATTGTCAAAATTTATCAAAATGACAAATGCCAGTTCAAAATGACTTTTTAAATTTGAAACTTAAGCTAATTGTGGTTAAAATATTTTTTTTTTTTTTAAATTCACAGTGGTCAAAATTGAAACAAAAGGTTTTGATTGACTAAAAATATCAGATTTTTGGCTCAGGAAAATTTTTGATTTTTTTCATTGCAATTAGGACAAGAACATTTTTCAACACTGCAAAATTTTTTCAAGGGAGAAGAACACTGTTTTTTGCACAGCTGTAATCCTGCAGTGCTTTTCAGAGATGGTTCGGTATCTTTTTTACAGGTGGACCAAGTGAGGCACAGGGAGATTAAATTATTTGCCTAAATTCAGACAGTAAAACAGAGTCATAAATAGAATTAAGTAAGTTTTTGCCCTGGTATAAGCACGTGTGACTCCTCTGTCTTCATTGGTGTTATAACTACTTATGCAAGGATTGAATTTGGCATCCATAGCTTTGTCTCTCAAGCCCTCTTTATTAATCATAAGAGACACTCTCCCCCCACTTGCATCTGAAGAAGTGAGGTTCTTATCCACGAAAGCTTATGCTCCCAATACTTCTGTTAGTCTTAAAGGTGCCACAGACCCTCTGTTGCTCTCTCCCACTGTAAGTAATGAGATTTCTTTGCAGCTGAAAATCCCCAAATAGTAAAATATTGAAACAATTTTAATTTTTCTCTGAGTACTTGACACTGTGAATAATGGCAGCGTGCTGGAGAAAAGTGAATTGTATTTCATATTCATGAGAGGAAATCACACATGGAATGAGTGATAATGTTGGCGAAACACTAGTACAGTAATTACAATTAGCATCACCAGGGGAAGCATGCCAATTTACATACAGATAATGCCTTCATTCCAAAGGTTCCCAGAGCTCTGCAACATTCCCCCACCAAAATGCAGCTATTCTTAGAGGTTTTTAATGGAATCGCCATTCTTAGAGGTTTTTAAGGCCTGGCTTGACAAAGCCCTAGCTGGGATGATTTAGTTGGGGTTGATCCTGCTTTGAACAGGGGGTTGGACTAGATGACCTCCTGAGGTCTCTTCCAACCCTAATCTTTTATGATTCTCTGATACCGTGTGGACAGAACATGGACCTGTTTAACAGAGCATGGTAACACTGCACAATGGGTTTGTCTAAGAAATGAACAAGGGTTAAAAGGCCTAGTGCTTATTGCTAGCCATTGTGTCACCGAGTGCACTGTTACGTGAATTCATTCTTATGAGGGCCCACGTCTTTGTGCCTCATTCAAGGCTGAGCACACCTACAGAATTAAAACTCTTGCAGAAAGAGCCGTGGTATATTTAATGACCATGAGGGGCAGGACCTCTGTATTACATCTCATCCAGAAGAGAGCAGCTCCTGAGCCCAGGCTGAGGGATTGGTTCATTACTGACTCAGCAGTCAGAGTACATTGATGCTCCTCCAGTTGCAAACCTGTAATGTCATCTTCATCTGGACGCACCATTAATAATGCTGTGTTAATGTTTGCTGCAGTATCATTTCTAGTCTAGCTAAATGCATGCTTCCAAACAGTTGAATGAACGGAAACTGTAGGTGCTTTCCTTCCAAGGCCTGGAAAATACACTTCATGCAATTAACATGCAGGCTGCCTTTATGTTGCTGACAGTCAAGAACAAAAGTTTTTTTTGCTTTCAAAGTGTGTCTTCCCTATTGTCACCTGACCAAAATCATTTCCAATATTTAAGGCCCTTAAATGGTATAATCACAACCAGAAATTACACTGAGTCGGAAGGCAGTAGATAACATCAGGTCACTCAGCGAGCAGGAGTTCAGCAGGAGAAGCAGGGTAAATCATAGTTCATTGACATGTTTTTATTGCCTCAGCCTTGTATCCTATTTATCTGTTTTAGCAACCACACTACTGGTGCTTGCTACTGCAACGTAAAACTGCTATACTTGATCTTGTTGGCACTAGGGGCAGCAGTGATAAAAATCCCCTCTGCACCATTGTGCAAACAGATCTCAGAAGAGAGGACTTCTTATTTAAGTGTGACTGTATTCTCTTGCCTTAAAAATTATTTTAAAATGGGCTGGGGGCAAGGAGAAGCTGTAAGAAGCATGTCCAGAGTGCTCCCAGATTACCATTCTGCCCTATTTTGACGAACAACAAAGATTCTGTAATTGGATTTCTCTGTTTTCACTAAGGGATGTGACCTTTTGTTTTCAGGAATCTGAACGTTTTATTCATGGTCTTCACACTTGAAATCTAAATTGTGAATCTGTTCCATAGATCTCCTCTGCCTGCAGAGAGAGTATTTACCCCATCACATGTAAAATAGGATGCAATTTGTAAATGATTGTGCCCTTTATCTTCATTAACAATCTGCCGATATTCAGCAGCACACAGCAGTATGTCTGCTGTAGTATTCATTAAGGCTAGCCCCACACTACAAACCCATGCCAGCCAGGGGTGTGCAGTGATGGGATCCCTGACTGACATAGTTGTGCTTATAGACACAACTATACTAGTAAAACTGCACTTTTGCCAATATAGCTAATTTCTCTTTGGGGCTGGAATAAACTATATCAATAAAAGCTCAATTTTGCCTAAGAGAAATGAGTATTTGAGGTCCTCTAGACAGTCATTTGCCTTGGTTATAACACACTTAAAATTTGCTATGACCAGTCCCTAGTGGTGCTGTAATCAGGCCATATAACTGAGCTGAAACTTTGGACAAGAGCAAGGATTTACCCTGATGAATGGAAGATCCCACCTACCTTACAAATTTAACCAGGTTGTAGCTGTTACTCTGACTCAGATGTTTCTGTAGTGTAGATTGACCCCAACAGCCCTGAATGACTCCTGATTACGAAATTGGTTAGTTTATATAAAAAAAGGGATAGGCAAAGTAATGTAAAACTGTAGAGAGAGTTTGGAGTTGGCTACAACTTGTGTGAAAAAGCACATGGCTTTTGATTTTTGAAAACCTTAGGTGTTGGTTTTGTCATCATCACCTTTGACAGGCGAACTGGCCTTGGCAGGGGCTGTAGTCTGGATCCCCTTACCGCCCTGGAACACGATGGTGATGTGCAGCTGGCGTGTTGCTGAGGCTGCCTGTACTCCAGGTTCCAGCAGAAGACATGCAGAGGCAAGCCATTAGACTATCTATAAAGAGCCACGCTGGGGCAGGAAGCCAAGTGAAAACAGAGAAAAATCATCACAGCTTTAGGTAAAAATCTGTCATTTAAATACAAATTTTCATTGATTTATCCATGAGTTGCCCCCTAAATTATCATGACAAACCCATCCAGTGATTACACCCAGCCCCATTACATGTCAGTTAGAGGTGGTTGAAATTTTTTTAACTTTAAAGTATTTTTTATTAAAAATGCTCATTTTTCTACAAGAAAAAGTTATGAATTTTGTTATTTTTATGAAAAATAAATTTGTGGCTTTCAAAAATGGTTAAACTGAAAACACTTTTTAAAATAAAAAACCTGAAACATTTTTAAAAAGCAAAATTTTCATTCCTTCTTCATGGAAAAGACTTAACATGTTCTGACCATCTATAATGACAAATAATATCTTACATCCACAACTATTTCCTTGACAGAAGAAGGGGTGTGTGTGTCTCTTTATTAAGTCCTTGACTAGTTCATATGTAAAAGGCAGGTGCCTTCGATCTGCTGGGAAATTCATAAAACTAATCGCTTCACGGGTACACCAGCTGAAGGAACTATTTTCTAGTAGAACAATAAAGATTGAAATTCAGTGATGTTGTGCCCAGTGTGAGCAGTAGACTGAGGGATATTCCTGTGGGAGCTGGGGTAGGAGTTGGGGAGGAGTAAAGAATCCTCCCACCAGACAGCACTGTCCCCTAAATTCAGCCTTCAGATTGCACCTCAGAGTACCATTTGTTTTTCTGCTAGGAGAATCTTCTTGGCTACTGCGAAGGATGCTGGAGACCTTACATTGGTCTATTTCGGTCACATGGACTGTTTCTCTTTGCAAAGAATAGCAAATACCGATGTAAATGTGGAGAGACAAGGTCGGCAAGGTGCTGTCTTTTACTGGAACATCTTCTATTGGTGAGAGCCCATCCCAGCTGACTCAGGCTTGTGGGGCTTGGGCTAAGGGGCTATTTGACTGCAGTGTAGATGTTCGGGCTTGGGTATGCCACATGTTTTGATAGGCATGTGTAGGAGCCATGGAGCTTGAAAGATGTGTTGTCGGGGGTGTTGGTCATCATAGCAGTGGATATAGGTCTGCAGGTTTTGCTTCTGTTGTTCTGGCTGGGTCTGGTGCCACTTTGAGTTGGTCTGTGGGGAGCTTGCTTCTGATGTTAAGCTTGGAGAGGTTGGGGGTTTTTTGAAGCAGGTTCTCTGAGTATTTGTGTGGGCGTTCCTTGATGCGATCTACTTCTCTGGTGGCATGTGCTTGTTTGGTGAAGGCGTTTTAAGTGTGTTAAGGTTTATATATAGGTAGATTGCATCATGGAATGTGCCACCCAAAAACCTCTCTGACAGCACACCCCTGGTTGTCACCTACCACCCCACACTGGAACCCCTATGGGTATCTTCAAACAATTACATCCTGTACTCAATGGGGACCACCTCCTGAAAGAAATCTTTCCTGGCCTTCAAACAATCTCCCAAAAAGGGGGTACCTCAACTAGTGCACTAAATTCCCCAATAACAACTACGTGGGTGAAATGAGACAATCACTACTCTTTCAAATGAACTCACACTGAAAAATGATAAGAGAAGAACACCATTTTACCTGTGGGGGGACACTTTTCACAAAGCGAGCACTGTATATCTGATCTCTCAGCCCACATCCTCAAAGGAAACCTGCAGAACACTTTCAAAGGACAAGCCTGGGAGCTTAAATTCATAACTTTGCTAGACATAAAAAAAAAACATGGACTGAATAGAGACATTGGATTTATGGCTTCTTCCAAAAATCTATAATCCACTAACCACTTCGCCCCGCATTCCCCAATGACTGGAGAGCTATTAACAGGCCGATTCACCTTGAACGGTCCCTTGAAATATGTGTTAACTCCTTATGCTAAATAATCTGTTCCACCTTGTGTTTAGCTCCCAGTATCTTTCCCAGACCTGGAAAAAAGCTCTGTGTAGCCTCAAAGCATGTGTCTCTCACCCACAGAAGTTGGTCCAATAAAAGATATTACCTCACACACCTTGTATCTACTGGGACCAACACACTGCATACAACAATGTAAATGTACTCTGGCTTTTATTAGGAAATATTTCTTCGCCTGATGCACCTAAGAAATGAAATCATCAACCATCATTTGGTGCCACTCTTTCCTGGAGCAATTTCTCTCAGATAGGATTAATCTTCCCAACATCTAGGCTTTATCCTTGGGCTTGAGAATGAAATTTCAACTGAGAAATATGAAAGGGAAATAGCATGGTGATAAGATTTGCAATCAATGGGGGGAGGAGAGGATCAATTTTCCTCAAAGCTCTTAGGACCCGCTCACCCTAAAGTGGTGATTGCCAAATTTCTGAGGCCTGCTAGAGAGCGAGATCAGAGTCCCGGGAATGTAGCTGCCCTCCTTTGTGGTTTCAGGTTGTTTCTTTATACTGGTAGATCTATTCTGATCAACCATTGCATTAATGTAGCCTCAGATTGCTCCAGGGCATATGGAAATCCTCAACTGTGTTAACCTCACAGAAATGGGGATTTCCCCATCCCCCATATAGTATGATGAATGGAATTGGAGAAAGAGGGTCCTAATAGTTAGGCATTGCAACACTCAGCATTTCAGCACATGAATGCTCCTTGTGAATTGCATTCTGTGTGCCTCACTTTCCCAACTGTAAAATGGACATACTTCCCTGCTTCCCAGGACTGTTGTGATAATAAAGGTGTTAATGCATTAAGTGTGGGCACTTAGATCCTGCGGTGGTGAAGGCCTTATAAGTACTATCATAGATAAATTATTACGGATGCTGCATATTTAACTGTCACTGCTGGATCGGATCTTGTCTTTCTTGTCTTAAATAGACACATTAAAATTCAGTTAATAACAAATAAGGCATACCCACCAAACATGCGTGAAGAAATCCAGATAAACACAAGATCCAGTGCCAACATGTACCCAAAATTCAAATTGTACTTTAGCTGGGGTTTGAAATATATTGGTTAACTCTTTTGTGTGTTCATCTGTTTTTTGTGCTACCCCAATCATTTCTAGGTTTGGCCAGTACTAACAGAGGAAGTATCGCATTCCTGGAGTGAGGTAGTTCTTGACTCTGCTGATGATAAGTTGCACTGGAAATCTCATAAGAAACCTTGGAAACCTCCCAGCCCAATTTCTAGACCAAAAGGATTCAGATAATTTAGGAAAGGCTTGGACAAGCACCAGTACTGTTGAATGCTTATCCTAGCTGAATCTCTCTCCCTTCTGTTTTTTACCCAGTCTTAATACCAAGGAGCAGCCCGCAAGTTGTCATAACTGGCACCCCCCAGGTCCATATACAAGCTGAAGATTGCTGGAGCCCATTGTCTCTCCCCATCCCTAGCACCCCCATCCCATTAGCTCTGTGCCTGCTATTGCTTCACCACACTCAGGAATATCCTCAGCATGTCTTAGTGGAGATTTCCTCTCTCCTTGTGCTGAGTGGCTCAAAGGGAGCAGATCAGGGCAGAGGAAGAGTCCCAATATACACTTTTGTTACCCTTAATCTCTCAAGTTTAAAATTTACAGAAATAAATAAATAATCTTGTGAAATTGTTTAGTTAAGCCACTGAAAATGGAGAGGCAGTGTTGCCTAATGGGTAGAGCACTTAACTGGGGATCTGTTCTCAGCCCTAACACTGACCCGACTTGCTGGTTGACCTTGGGCAAGTCATATCATTGCCCCATGCTTCAGTTTCCCCATTTGTAAAATGGGGATAATGATATTGCCCTCCTTTGTAAAGTGCTTTGAGATCTAGGCAGTGTTGCTGCTGTTATACATAGTGCCATCAATTTAACTCCAGTAGAAAGAATGTTTCACTAGAATACGTGATGGCTTAGTCCGATGTGGCATTTTTCTTTACTCATCAGGATTGCAGATATTGGTTTGTTACCGGGTCTTGTTCGTGAAAATAAATGTCATCTATGGTGTCCCTGGCATCTTACTGCCTTCCAAAGCAATAGTGTGTACAAATTAGACTTAAGCCAGGATGTAGTCCAGGGGTGGGCAAACTTTTTGGCCCAAGGGCCACATTGGGGTTGCAAAACGATATGGAGGGCCAGGTAGGGAAGGCTGTGCCTCCCTAAACAGCCTGGCCCCCACCCCTTATCCGACCCCTCCCACTTCCCATCCCCTGACTATCCCCCGCAGAACCCCCAACCCATCCAACGCCCCCTGCTCCTTGTCCCTTGACCGCCCCCTCCTGGGACCCCCTGCCCCTAACCGCCCCCGGGACCCTACCCCCTATCCAACCCCCCCCACCCCCGCTCCCATTCCCCTGCCTGTTCTGACCCCTAACCACACCCTCGCCCGCTGACAGGCCCCCCAGGACCCCACGCTTATCTAACCCCCCCCCCGTTCCCTGTCCCCTGACCCCTATCCACACCCCCACCCCGACAGGCCCCCTGGGACTCTCACGCTTATCCAACCCCCCCGTCCCCTGTCCCCTGACTGCCCCCCAGAACCCCCACCCCTTATCCAACCTCCCAGCCCCAACTCCCTTACCATGCCACTCAGAGCAGCATGTCTGGCAGCCATGCTGCCCAGATGGAGCCAGACACGCTGCCGCGTTGCTCAGCAGGAGTGCGCAACCCCACCACTCAGAGCGCTTCCCGCGCGGTGGCATGGCTGCAGGGGACGGGGGACAGCGAGGGAGGGGCTGGGGCTAGCCTCCCTGGCCAGAAGCTCAAGGGCCGGGCAGGACGGTCCCATGGGCTGGATGTGGCCTGCGGGCCATAGTTGGCCCACCTCTGATGTAGTCCCGTTCCATCAATAAATCTTTATCATGAAGCTATCTTTAACAATTGTCTGACAGTCGTTTTGGTGAGCAAATCTTTCCAGCTCCCTCTTATTTCTCTGATATGCAAAAGAGAGAGATGTTTAGTCTGAATAAATAAATGGAAAAAAACAGGACAGAATTGGATGACACTGGGGGGAATGCTCAGTTCACAACGTTTTTTTCTTTCACCTTCTTAATTTCACTTTCTGCCCAGGAGGCTAAAGACTTGTTATCTCCTCTAAAGGTAGTCATAGGGCAAGTACTGCCAATGAGGCCAGGTGTAATGTGAAAATATTTATGCATTGTCAGTTCTAGAATTAATCTTGCTTAATTGAATTGGCACAAGCTCCTGTCTGCAGGTAATGTAAACTGTCAAACACTCTACCAGTGACAGCATGTTAGTCAGTGTAGGGAATTTAATAAGAAAGATCTAAATTGTGATCCAATATCCCAAACTGAAGTGCTGGGTTTGGAGCCTGGTGCTTTTAGATGCATTAGTGACATCATATTAACTACGGGCTGGAGCACTGAGTTTGTAGGGGATAATTAATTGCATCAAAGTTAGGCATTTGCAATTTCTGAAAGGAATCATTGAGAATAAAATTTTTTAGGCTAATGAATGTCTTACAAAGGAAAGAAGATATTGTGAGGCTGAAACTGTGCTTCAATAAGGTTGATTTTATTTGAAATGTATGTAATGTGATTATGAACTTATTTCATTTGATAAACCAACAATAAATTCTCATACAACCTGGAGTTTTCACATCAATTTAAGATTCACAATTCCAAAACATAACTGCAACTCTTATATCATAAGCACAGCTCCTCTCCAGTAGGGCATGATCTGTTGTCAATGTGGTGGCTCCCACTGATTTCCGTGATAATGAAATCAAGCCCATAATCACCTGCCCACGGACCCAGTGGCACAACCTCATAGCAATCCATATGTCCCTCACTCCTCCTGAAAAATGCCTAGGAAATGAATAATATACTGTATATAGGACTTCTGGTTTTTGGTTTAATTGATAAATATGGATAAAACACTCCCTATTAAAAAAAGAGAGAGAGAGAAATTGGTGTTTATCGACTAAACACTGGAAACATAAGAAATGGTTACTTGTCTTTCAGGGCTTGTCCACATGGAGCAGTACTGCAGACTATAAGGATGTGATTTCTAAAGTGCACTAACGTGATGTGCATTAATTGGTCCATGTTGAATCCATGTAAACCCTGCTCGTGAGCACTAAATGTTTTCCTAGTTTGAAACAGTATTACATTAAAGAGCACTAGGAAACATTACAAAGAGATTATTTATTATCGTATATACACTGTATATAATATACATTACTCATTACAATATATACAAAGAGAAAGCCCTGAATCCCCCTGATTTTTGGACAGCTACATAAAATTAAAAATAGCTAAAAATAAACCCTGAAAAATGAAATTAATAAACCTTGAAAAATAGAAGTCCTAAATGTATATTTTCAAGAATGTTGTAACAACACCAAGTAAAAACCCTGTTTGTTTAGCAATCCTGCTCATCTTACATAGGTTAATTTTTCACTGGTTTCAATGGCAATTTTGCCTGAGTAAGGCAAACAGGATCAGGATTTCTCTTTAAACAGCAATGGACTTGAATAGGGTTTTTATTTTCAAGGATGTGATACGAGCCATAACTAGTTAAAATAGAAATGGGCCCAATGACCCCATGTTCCAAAACAAAGAAAATGGGCAACGCTGCACCTTTTCCCCCGACCATCAAAATAAAATAAAATAAAAAATACCCACCTAACATGTAAAAAGGAAGCCGAAATGCTTAAGATCAGTTGATCAAAATAATGATGCCCTCCTCACACCTTACTTTTTTCTAGTTTTCACATATAATTATCAACATTACTCTGCAAAATGTCAGGGAAACGATTTGAAAATGAATGGTGCCTTTATGAAACGTACACATCACTCAATTTTTTTCATATTTCATAGAGGAACCACCATAATTTTCAAATGTTTTTACTTTCAATTCACAGACTAGTTCTGGTAATTATGCAAACTCTGTCCTGCCAAATCCCTCCCCAAACTCCATTGCCTTCCCCAGTCCATCCATCAATGGATCTATGTCCCATACCAATTAATTGACTTCAATGGAGTTGCTCTGAATTTACACCAGCGTAATCAAAATTAGAATCAAGTTTAGAGATAAGATCAATTCTGCTCTGTAAAGGGGAAAAATACTAATCTTTTGCAAAGCTTAGACTTTCAGAGAAGCTTGCCCAATTCTGTGGGTTAAGTAAAACAATGCTGAGCTTATTTAGTAGATTTTATTGTTCTAATTTCTGTTATTTTTTCCTTTGTCTCCTACACTAAGGTGATATCAGTAGTGATTATAGATGAGAGATTGTCAAAGTAAAGTTAGACAGGGGAGGGAAATATCCTCCATCTAAGGGTACGTCTACAGTAGGAAATTAATTTGAAGTTATTTTATTTGAATTTCCAGCATCAAGTTCATACATTCAATGCTGTGTCCCCACTAAAGCGCGTGAATTCGGCGGAGTTCATCCACAGTACCGAGGCTAGCATTGAATGTCAGAGCAGTGTACTGTGGTAGCTATCCCACAGTTCCCGCAGTCTCTACCGCTCATTGGAATTGTGGGTTAAGCTCCCAGTGCATGATGGGGCGAAAACATTCTCATGGGTTTTTCTGGGTGTGTGCAATCACTCGCTCCTCCCTCCGTGAAAGCTACAGCAGACGCCATGCTGCCAGCAGATGGTGCAGCACGGTGCACCGCCTGTCTACTGGTATGTTGAATCCACTTCAAATGTCCTCGGCCATCATGAACAGAGCTGCACAGCTTCCGCCGCTTTCTCCAGATTGTCTGTGCTGGGCTCCCGTGGAAGCTACAGAAGGCAACAATTCCCCGCCGTTTCTCAGCCATCGTGAACAGAGCCGCACAGTTTCCGCCGCAAACTCTGCTCTCGCCACTTTTTCCATGTTGATGGTCCTGGGCTCCCGTGGAAGCTACAGAAGGCAACAATTCCTTGCTGTTTCTCGCCCATCGTGAACAGAGCCGCACAGCTTCCGCCACAAACTCTGCTCATGCTTCCACCGTAAACTCTGCTCTCGCTGCTTTTTCCATGTTGTCGGTCCTGGGCTTCCATGGAAGCTACAGAAGGCAACAATTCCCTGCTGTTTCTCGCCCATCGTGAACAGAGCCGCACAGACAATCTGGAGAAAGCAGCGAAAGCTGTCCTGGGCTCCAGTGGAAGCTACAGAAGACAACCATTTACCGCCTTTTATCGGCCATCTTGAACAGAACAGCTCATTTTGCACCCTTTTTCAAGGATTACCCGTGCAGGCGCCATTGCGCGGCAAACATGGAGCCCGCTCAGATTTCCGCTGCAGTTTTGACCATTGTAAATACCTTGCGCATTATCCAGCAGTATGTTCAGTACCTGCAAACTGAGCGAGGAAGTAATGACAGTGCGATTACTATACTGATGAGGACATGAACACAGACGTTCCTAGATGCACGGCATGTGGTGATTGGGAGATCATGGTGGCATTGGGCCAGGTTCATGCCGTGGAACGCCGATTTTGGGCCCGGGAAACAAGCACAGACTGGTGGGATTGCATAGTGTTGCAGGTCTGGGATGATTCCAGTGGCTGCGAAACTTTCATATGCGTAGGGCCACTTTCATGGACCTTTGTGACTTGCTGTCCCCTGCCCTGAAGCACAGAGACACCAAAATGAGAGCAGCCCTCACTGTTGAGAAGTGAGTGGCCAGAGCACTGTGGAAGCTTGCAACGCCCGACAGCTACCGGTCAGTGGGGAATCAGTTTGGAGTGGGCAAATCTACTGCTGTGCTGCAAGTAGCCAGTGCAATCATTGACCAGCTGCTATCAAGGGAGTGACTTTGGGAAATGTGCAGACCACTGTGGATGGCTTCAATGCGCTGGGGTTCCCTAACTGCGGTGGGGCTATAGACGGAATGCATATCCCCATCTTGGACCCGGCACACCGTGGCAGCCAGTACATAAACCGCAAGGGATACTTTTCAATGCTGCTGCAAGCCCTGGTGGAGCACAAGGGACGTTTCACCAACATCAACATGGGATGGCCGGGAAAGGTGCATGACGCTCGCATCTTCAGGAACTCTGGTCTGTTTGAACAGCTGCAGGAAGGGACTTACATAGACCAGAAAATTACTGTTGGGGATGTTGAAATGCCTATAGTTATCCTCGGGGACCCAGCCTACCCCTTAATGCCATGGCTCATGAAGCCGTACACAGGCACCCTGGACAGTAGTAAGGAGCAGTTCAACTATAGGCTGAGCAAGTGCAGAATGGTGGTAGAATGTGCTTTTGGACATTTGAAAGGGCGCTGGTGCAGTTTACTGACTTGGTTAGATCTCAGCACAACCAATATTCCAATTGTAATTGCTGCTTCTTGTGTGCTCCACAATATCTGTGAGAGTAAGGGGGAGACTTTTATGGTGAGGTGGGAGGTTGAGGCAACTCGCCTGGCTGCCAATTTCGCACAGCCAGACAACAGGGTGATTAGAAGAGCGCAGCAGGGCGTGCTGCGCATCAGAGAAGCTTTGAAAGCCAGTTTCATGACTGGCCAGGGTACGGTGTGACAGTTGTGTTTGTTTCTCTTGAAGTTACCTGCACCCTATATATATGAAAGGAAATAAAGTCAAAATTGTTTAAAAACTGTTCTTTATTATTTGATGCACATCACATTGAGAGAAATTAGAAGGTAGACTGGGGGGCGGAGGGGTTGGGTTGGGGGGATTGAGGAGGGAAGGACAAGTCCAGAAACCAAATCAAAAGTTTGCATATGCCAGCTTTCTGGTGCTTGGGCGATCCTCTGGGGTTGAGTATGTGGGTCCCCGTAGCCTCCCCCCTCGTGTTCTTGGGCGTCTGGGTAAGGAGGCTATGGAACTTGGGGAGAAGGAGTTTGATTATACAGGGGTTGCAGCGGAAGTCTGTGGTCTTGCTGCCTTTCCCGCATTAGATCCACCATACAGCGGAGCATGTCAGTTTGCTCCCCCATGAGCTTGACCATAGCGTCCTGCCTGCTGTCATCGCACGCCTCCCTCCTCTCTTTGTGTTCCTGTAATTCTTTACAGACTCTGCAATTGTTAGCCTCCATGCATTCAGCTGAGCCCTATCAGTGCGGGAGGACTGCATGAGCTCGGCGAACATGTCGTCCCGAGTTCATTTTTCTGCCTTCTAATCTGGACCAGCCTCTGGGACGGAGTAGATAGGGGCTGCGTTGAAACATTTGCATCTGCAGGAGGAGAAAAAGGGAGGGTAGTATTTTAAAAAATACATTGCAGAGAACAAAGGGGGCACTTTGGTATGAGTAAGCCATAATACACGGCCGGGCAACAGAATTCATCTTGAAGGCAGCCCCTAGGGGCACGCGGGGCTCTGCTTCTTCTACATTCACTTCAATGCTTTCAAACTACTGGGCCCCCTTTCCCACAGCAAGCAATGCCTGGTGGGTTTGCCATATAAAAGGAGGGCCTGCGGGCTCTCTGGGATGATCACTGCACACAACACCGCCCCCCACTGTGTGGCTCCGATCAGGCTCAGAGCAGGGATGAGCTGAGCCATTTACTCTAAACGCAACAACCCAGCGTGGCTGGGTTCCCCCCCGCACTGCGTGGCTCCGATCAGGCTCTCACTCACCAGAAGTACCTTCTCCAGGGTCATGGAACAGGAGCCCGCCTTGGGAGTAAGGGGAGGCTATTGGATCCAGCGTTAGGATTAGTTCCTGGCGAGGGGGGAAAACAAATTCCCCATTTGCCGCCTGTGCACTGTCGTCGTCGTCCTCCTCCTCCTCCTCCTTTTCATCCTCCAATGTCTCTTCCTCCTTGCTCTGTGCAATTCCCCCCTTGCTCTGTGCAACTCCCCCCTTGCAGGTGTCCACGGACAATGGTGGGGTAGTGGTGGCATCACCCCCCATAATTGCATGGAGCTCACGGTAAAAGTGGAATGTATGGGGCTGTGACCCAGAGCACCCGTTTGCCTCGCTGGCTTTTTGGTATGCTTGCCTGAGCACCTTGATTTTTGTACGACACTGCTCTGTGTCCCTGGAGTAGCCTCTTTCCATCATGGCCCTGGAGACTTTAGCATAATATTTGCGTTTCTTTTTTGGAACGTAGTTCTGCCATAACAGACTCATCTCCCCAGCATGCGATGAGATCCAGTACTCTCGTTCAGACCATGCTGGAGCTCGTCTGCGAATCAGGGACTGCGTTATCTCCTGTGATGGTGGACTCTGCATGGTCGCCTGTGATGGTGGACTGTGCTGCTGGTGACCAAACAGGAAATGAAATTCAAAAGTTCCCGGGGCTTTTCCTTCCCACCTGGCTAGTACATTGGAGTTGAGAGTGTTGACCAGAGCGGTCACAAGGGAGCATCCTGGGATAGCTCCTGGAGGCCAATAACGTCGAATTACGTCCACAATACCTTTCACCCGGGATTGCAATCTCGATTTAAGCACTACTCCACTTGCTGAGGTGGAGTACAGCAATCGAATTAAAGAGCCCTTTAAATAGAAAAAAAAACGTTTGGTCATTGGACGGAATCTTTCTTTTTCGAAATAACTCGGCTAATTCCAAAATAACAGGCTAGTGTAGAAAAAAGGGATGACAACTAGTGGCTTGTTTAGTTTTTGAAGTGCTCCTGTTTCCACTACATTACCTCCCATATGGAAAAGTCTCGTATAATTCAATAGCTCAATGGGTGTCCATCAACATTAAATAGCACTATATTTAAATTACTCTAAAATAGATTTGAATAGAAAGTTATGTTTCTGTGATAGTGGTCTATAGAAATGTTGGCATTCCCTTTTAATTTCTGCTGGACTTTTCCTTGTGGGCTGTGAAAGTCATGGTTGTGCTAGCCGGTTTCACGCTGGGAAGGGGTTCACATCTGATGGCCAGGAACTGCAGTGCTGCAAGAAATAGCTAGGGAATCGAGCCCTTCACTGAATATTTATTTGAAAAAAACCCCAAACAAACAGATTTTGGTGCAAATGAATGGTTAAATCAAGGAGCCCTGGTTTGTATACAGTACAGACACTGTGTTGCATAGTATTTATTTGTCAAATATCAAAGGGGAGATTTTTTGCACACTGAGTCATTTCTATATTGTTGAGAGTGTTTTTCTAGTGCCCCGTCCCCCAATTACGGTTCCTCTGTAGGGCCTCTCTATACTGTATGTCCCTCAGGATCCATTCTAGTGTATTCCACGAAATCCACCCACATGCTGGAACTCAAAATACTAGCTTTGCTTCACACGGAAGAAGGGAAGCCCCCCACTCCATGCAAACTCCCAGCATTCTAACTTACCCCAAATGCAAGAGAACCACACTAGTTTCACTGTGGCCTAGAATAAAGGGGCAGGATTTGCCCCTCAAACTAACAATAGGGATAATGGATTATGCCCATATACCACTTCACTGGTGGTTGTAGTGATCACCACTCCAACAGGATAAATGACTAATAGCCACCATGAATTGCATTATGTCCACTTAGCATAGTGTTTATATTAGAGGTTAAATGTGTTAAAATTCTCCTGAATTAGTGCCATTTCTATGCACAGTTTACAAAGGGGTTCAAACCACCATAACCAGTTTGAGTCTCAATGAATTTGCACGAGACAATCCAATATCACTGATTTCTACCTGGCTTCACTGGTGTACACATTAGTTTCTGGCACAGTTCTAACTAACACAGGGTAAGGATCTTTCATAGGGAATTACAATTACAACTCTTCAACATTTACTTTTACTGTGCAAACGTCTCTTGCATTGGTAAATGTTTGAAATAATCCAGACAGTAACTAGCTGTCTGAAACCATATTGTACTCTGAGTCCAAAATGCACAGGTCACTCTGTCTACTAAAGCTGAGCCACACGCAGTCTACACATTTCGTTGTTCTCTAATGCCTTCCCCTCGGAATCCATCTTACAGGAGGAACAGTCCTACCCTTTGAGTTCCTCTATAATGTTAAAGGATGTAGCTGTCTGGTGTCCCAGGGAATACCTGACGGCTGTTGAGGACAGTTTTAATAGGAAGGATGTAAGTTTATGAAAGTAGTGCTAACAATATTGCCAACCGAAGCATTCCAAAATCATGACTGAGGCCCCCCACAATTGTGAGATTGACTTAAAAAATGAGATTTTAAAAATAATAAATTTTAGATTTTTTTAATTTGCCTCCTGATTTTTTTAGCTGTTGGGTTCAAGTTTTTGAGCCTTTCTCCATAAGAAAGAAGGCTAGAATCTTACTGCTATCTAAAAATGAAAGCTGAGAGTCTCATGTGATCACCAGGCTGCAGGAGTTGGAGCTTTAAGACAAAAACCAAATACTGCAAGACTTGTGATAAAATGCGAGAGATGGCAAGGCTGCACTAATGTATGGCTTCACATAATTCGTTGCTAATGAGTGGTCAAGCTGTAGAGATGAAGGGACAAAGGGCAGAGTGGTACAGTTGTTAGAGCCAATGCTAGCAGCATTAACTCCCGCTGGTTCTGCAGAAAATACAGTGTTTCTGTAAGGAGGATTGTGCCATTGAAAGTAGCTTTCAACCCCATCTCCCTGACCCTCTCCTTCTCAGAACCTTGACTGAGCAGACTTGCTTCTGGGAATCTTCTGCTGGCTCCCAGGGAGCAGAGAGCAAGGTGCACTGTCTCTGCTGATATGTCTGTTTTGGGGACTTTTCATTTCCCTATTACTTTTATTTGCTTTTCCTTGCCTGTCAAATCTGAGAGAAGCTTTGGGGTGGGGGAGGGATTAAGTGAATAGATAATTCTCCGTCCATGCAAGCGGTCCAGAGTAGCCAAATTTGCATGAAAACAGTAGTCCTCAGTTTAGTCCTTTACATTTGGAAATAAGCTATTTCAGGTCAATTTTCTCTCTATTGTAATGTGTTTTATTTAATGTGAATGGTGGATGTTTCAGGAGGGATGGAGGTTTGTTTGGCTATTCAGATGCACTGGCAGAGTTTTGAGGGTCAAGGTGGAGGGGGAGCAACTTCTATTTAAACAGGGTTTAAGCAGGTAACACTCAGGTATTGGATGGATCAGAGCAGGATGGGTGGAGCCCACTTATTTCTAATTGTAAACAAACACACTTATGCAAGTGAAGTAAGTGACATAGGTAGTTATCAAAGCTGATAATTTCTAACTGGAAATCACCTCACATTTTTTTTTACTTTCATGAGACAATGGGGTGATCACCACCATTTTATTTTGTGATTTTGGGGTCAAGAAATTACACCCAAAACTCTGGGCCAGGTCCTCAGCAGTTGTAAATTGGGATTGCTCCAAGGAGTTATGCAGATTTACACTAGCTGAAGGTCTGACCCACTGTTTTAAATGATTTTTCAATTAACTTTGTTTCATAGAAATCCCCTTTAATCTTCCTCCTCACCTTGCAAGATTTTCCCTTGTTAATAGATTGTGAAATTAAAATGAGCAAAGATGCCAGATAGGCCTTCATGTGAGAACATGAGATTTATGTAGTGAATTTAAATATTTCCAGCAACAGGAGTCTAATGTGGCTGTGGTTAGTTTTGAAAGTTTGCTCCTGGTTCTCAAACAGGAACTTTTAGTTCTGATTTAAAAAAAAAAAAAAAAAAAGCATTGAAACTGACCAACTCTTCAGGCGTGGATGATCTCAAACCATGGGGTGTCAGCAGGCCTACCGATGGGTGTGTGTGTGTGTGTCCCCAAGGGGGCAATTGCCCGGGCCCTTTAAAATCACCTGGTGGGCCGCAGGGGGTTCCTAGGTGCACGCGGAGTGGTACCGGCAGTGGCGAAGGCATCCAGGTGGGCACATGGAAGCCCTGGCCGTGCCGGACGAGCGTGCCCAGCAGCGCAGCCGGCAGCAGATCGCTGGGCACCAGCCAGTACTGGCACAGCACTGCCCAAATGCCAGGCGGACCCTGCATGGGCTGGGGGCCCACTGACTGTTCTGCCTTGGGGCCTGGAATTGCTGTCAATGGGCCTGGGTGTCAGGAACGCGAAGTAGGAGCTAAGGGCTAGATTTTTCAAAGGTGCAGAGTATCTGCAGTTCCCTTTGGACTTCCATATGTGCTCAGGAATTCTACAAATCAGGACATAAACTTTCAATGAAGGAACTAATTCGCCTTGCTACCAATACTCAGTTATTGGGACCCAGATATCTGAACATTTGCTAATTAAATTAATTGAAACAAATACTTTGCCTATCTTGAGGTGAAGACAGAGCCAAATTCAGGAGTAAAAGAATATCTAGAAACTCTCCATGGCGTCACACAAAAGGGCAATGCAATGCTGTTGAACTCTGCCACAACAGCTCAGTTCTGTTACTGAGGAATCACATGGCAGCTGAGGTCTTGCTAAGAATTGTAACTTTAGTTATCGTGCCATGAATAAATTTTTCTCACTTTTTTCGAATAAATTTTGAACCACTTAAAGACTTTTTTACCTTTACTTCCATTTCATTCCCCCCACTCTGATTAATCCTTCAAAGATATACCTAAATAACAGTCAAAAAGAGGATTTCTCAATAGGAAATGTTTTTCTGATAAAAGTGGATCAAGAGCCAGAGAGCAATAGAATACTGTAAACCCCATGCTCTAGAAAACACTGTTTCAATTACTGCTGGAGGATGAAATCCATCTCATGTAGGTTGACTGCATCAGGCCCAACAATCCAAGGTCCTGATTCTAGCAAACACTTATATATGTGCTTATTGTTACAGACTAGTGAAGTTAGGCACATGCATAAGTGTTTACAGCGTCAGGACCAAAATAAGCCTTAGTTTTATTAGCAGAGTCTTTGTGGTGCATAGGATCTTGCTATAGCACTCTGTTATAGGAAATTATTTATTAGGATGATCTATGAGAGGTGTGTCAAACCCCTGGCCACAGACAGAACTGGAGCATTTGATGTATTTATTTATGTGGCCCAGGTGGCAGTTGCAGAATCCAGCTTAACATTTTTTTTGTAAAGTAAGTTACTAGCCTGCATGGTTGCAAAAAAAATAATAATATTTTGAATGTGATCTGAGTGTAACTAATGCAGTGTTGTATTCCTGAGTCTGCATGCAGCCTAAAATAATGAATTGGGGTGAAATGCCCCTTCCTCAGTTAAGCTCACTGTTGGTGTTGACAAAGACAGAGAAGGAGGAGAGAAACAGAAAGGAGATAGTGATGGGATTATTAATATTTGTATTACTGTCTTGCTTAGGAGCCCTGGTCATGCACAAGTACTCCATTATGCTAGGCGATGTGTAAGCACAGAACAAGAAGATGAGCATATTTTCTGTAATGAACAATGCTGAATGCAACTTAGCAAATAATGATCCTGAAAAGTTTAGTTAATACATACAGGCTATATGCTACCCTTGATCTTGTGCTCCCATTGAAGTTTGTGAGAGAGCTGCTGTGTTTCCCTAAATGCATATTCCTGCCCATGGACCATCATTAAAAAGGAAATTTGACCCTCGCAAAAATGAGTTTGATGCCCTTGATTTGTAAAAACAAAAGAGTACACCAATGGTCTATGTAGCCCTGTATCCGGTAGTGAGAGTAGTCAATGCATGATCCCTCAAAGGAAGATGGAAAATACCAATACTCCTAGTTGTGCAATACTATGCATTGTGAAGGAAATGCCTTTTTGCTTATGGAATATCTTTCTGCTGATAATCATCTTATTCCTTGAAGTGTAAGGATTGATGGGACTGGTAATATTTATTTAACTAGTGTAATTGTAGGTACTGTTTTTAAAATTTTCCTAAATAATTTGTCTCAATAATATCATGTGCAAGTGAGTTCCACAAGTTAAACAAACTTTGCAATACCACACGTCTCCTTCAAACTGTTTTAATTTTTTTCTTTTTAGTTTGTGTTCCTTGTGGGTTTGTTTTGGTTTTGTATAATGGGAAAGAATAAAGAGCTATATTTTCTACCAGTCATTAGTTTACATACTGCTATCTTTCTCCTCTTACACTGTTACTTCCCAGGCTAAAAATAGTCATGGTCTCTTATTTTCTCCTTGTCTTAAAGCTCTCCAATGCCCCCATGCCACTGGTGGTTGTTGTTGCCCTTCTTTGAACCCTTACTCTTTTTGTAATATGGCTTTTTTGAGATCTTGTGATAATACTGACTGCAGTATTTGCAATGAGGCTAAACCAATGATTGGTACAATAGCATTCTAATATCTTCTGGTTTTATCTCTCTTCCCTACTTAATGGAGTCTAAGACCTTATTAACTTTTTCTTAAGCATGTTAAGCTGTGCTCAATGGCACAAAGCCCTTTCCTGAGCTGCTACAACAAAATCAGAGTCCTTTGGTATTTTCAAGTGTTTATTTTCCCTCCAGAATATGCTTCACCTTGCATGTCTCTCCAGTTAATGTAATCTGCTCTCCTATTGCCCAGTTACATGGTTTTGCTAGGTCCTTCTGGATTTGGAAGCAGTCAACATAGAAGATAGCGCGCTGCGCTGGGACTCTGGGGACTTGGGTTCTTTTTCAAGCTCTGCTGCTGGACTGCTGCATGACCTTGAGCATGTCACTGCCCCTCTTTGGAGAGAGTTTCCCTGTCGGTAGTATTGGAAAAATGATACTGAGCTCCTGTGTAAAGTGCTCTGGGATGCAAGCTAAAAAGTAGGATATAGGAGCTAGGTGGTACTATCATTCCTAGCTGTTAAGGAGTCACAAGCATCCATAAATTCATCAGTGAATGTGGCCATTTCATTATTCACCCTTTCAGGTTGTTAATAAATATTTAGGCTTCTAGTGACATTGAGGTTGAAATCCTGACTCCATTAAGGTCAGTGGAAGTTCTGCCACTGACCTTAATGGAGTCAGGATTTCAACCTCAATTGAGGCAGAACTTCCACTGTCTTCAATGGGGCCAGGCTTTCATCCTGATCTTCTCTTTCCTGATCCTTATAACTGCCTCTTTACAACAAAAGATTCACTTAGTTGTCAGCTGCTTTGCTAGAAGCCTTAGAAAGCACGTGTCTTAAGCCGGAACTGATTTGCTTAAATTTTAAATGCACCTCATTCCACATCTCAGGAATTGGTCTGCATTGCTGGGCATTTATTTTGGGTTGGAGTACAAGTAGTTTTTTTTTTTTTTTTTTTTTTCTGAAGATGTGCGTGTGAAAACATGATACTAACAATGACATCTTGTGGATGACTGAAGAAATGCAAGCTCATCAGAGTGTGCTGGTGATCTCATTTTTTCTTTTAACTCAAACTTTAGGTGCCAGTTCTCCTCTTTAAGCCACATTATGGTTCTTCCTTTCATGTTCTGTCTCACTGATCTAATTGTAATGTACATTGGCAGAGTATCAGAGCACAAAGAAGATAGTTTATTCTTTCTAATCAGTCTGGGAGACCCTTTTCTCCCTTTTGCTCATGTCATGCTGAGAAGTGTGTGGGGTAAAGTTGGGCTTTTGGGTAGTTTTTATTTGATACCTTCAGGAAAGTTATTGTGGAAAAGCTGGTGTAGAGAGAGAGGTCTTGCATTTTGCTCTGAAAATGGTAAGAATAAAGGTCATGTCAAGCTCTTGGAGAAGGGAGTTCCACCCTTATCAGCCAGCTGCCAACAAGGCCCAATCAGGTAATTAATGTGGGTCAGGAGCCACCACAGAGTGCAGAGAACATGGATGATGTGTTGTCACCCTGTGTTGGATGAAAGACAGGTTGTAGTAGCTGGGGTTTCTTCATGGTAGTGACATTGCAGTAGTCAGGCTTGAAGGTGACAAACACATGGATCCCCGTGGCTAAGTTGGCAGCTGACAGGAAAGCACACTGCCTGCTGGGCAGCGGAATCAATTGAAGGCATTTTTGGCTGCTGCAGCCATTTGTGACCACAAGATCAGTGAATAACCCAGAAAGGTCCTGAGACTATGTAATACTTCGATGCTCGTGGGGCAGATGTTTGAAATTGATGAGGTTTTGTTTTGGCCATTGCTACAAAATATTACTCTCCATCTGCCAGCCTCACCTCTGCCTTGTTCTTGCCCAGACTGACTTTCAGCCAGCTATTCTTCTTCCAAATCCTAATGTTTCCCAGTCCCTGGGAAAACTGGGTGATAATGTACCGGATTCAATTCTTAAAATGCAGAGGCCATCTTGGATCCAGAAAATTTTATCTGGGACATAGGCCTTGCAATGTGAGAGTTAGAAAATGGAAGAAAGGCAGTCAGTTCACAGGCCAGAATATTTCTGCGGGCAATGGCTGTGTAGCTGCTATAAGAGAAGAGAGATCTTTCATGCTCCCTCATGGCTATAGCCTGTTGGGTTCAGTTCTCATTTTGCATCTCTAGTGCTCTAGTCTCAACTTTTCATTCTTTTGCTGCAGGTGCTCTATAGAGTGATGGGATGGAAGTGGCAGTTAGGGGGTTGTTTATTGATTGTTGTGAATAGCAGGTCCAGCAATGGCTGGTGCCCTCCTCAGCTCGTCTGCGTGTCTATTATTATATTCTCAAAACTGGTTGGGTCCATGAGTGTTTAGGAAGTGGACAACTACTACAAGCCCTGAACAGAAGAGCTCTGACACTGGTTTGGAAGAGGAAGTGGTCTGAGTAAAGTGGGATTCTTGGCTCCTAAGTGTCAGCATCTTGACTGAAACTGAAGATCAGCATTTCTCAAATATGGCCACCATCGCCATATGCAGCCACCATGGGCTTTTCTTGTGGTCACAGCCTCCTGGGCTGTAATTGGAGGGGGCAAAGCAGCGGCTCCTCCCCTGTGCTCCTGGGTGCACCAGCAGTGGTTGGGCTCTGCCCCCCTCTGAAGACACCTGGGCCACAACACTGGAGGAGCAGGCACCTGGTGAATTCCCCACCTTCCCAGGGGCAGTTGGGCTTCAGCATGGAGGTGGTGGGGTGGCAGGCTCTTGATGTGTGGCTTCGTCCCCCAGCCCTGGGCTCTGGCTGTGTGGCTTTGGGCTCTGTCCCCCAGCCATGGGGCTTCAGGCTCCAGCCTCCTGCTGCCTCCCTAAATCCCACATCCAGGGCTTAATTTGTCCAGGGTTGCCAGGGCTGAGTTAGTCTGCCGTGAAAAGTGATACTTGTATGTTTATTAGTATCACTTTTCACAACAGACTTACTAGCTAGCAATACATAAATTACAATGATTTGGATGTTTATATGTGCATATTTATTTGTTTTTCCTAAACCTAATTAAGTATTCTAGGGAAAAATGTGAGAGTGGCTACCAGCAAGCCACGCTCTGAGGCCACCAAATAAATTGTCCTGAGAACCAAGGTGTGTCTGGCTGTGTATTCGGGCCTGTGTTCTGGGAGAATCCCATGGTTGATAGCATAGACAAGAGGTTGTGGCCTTTGTGTTTGAGGTTGCTCTGTCAGTCTTAGGACTGGCCAAGGATAGTCCTTAGCCCAAAGTAGAACGATGTCAGGGTTGCTCTATATTTTGCCCAGCTGCCTCTGGCCTCCACAGGATGATTCTAGCCGCTGGGAATAGGTGGGAAGCAGAGATGATGTAACCAAACTCCTATTCTCCAATATACTGTTGGGACAGAATGAGAGTGGCATGGAAATTGCTACATCACTAGGGAATTTCAGGGCCGGATTAACCTTTTGTGGGCCTGGTGCCAAACATATTTGTGGGCCCCCATGGAAGCAATGGAGTATGGTGCAGGGAGATCAGTCCCTGGAGCGAGGGGCCAGCCAAAGTCAATGGTGCATGGCAGGGGCGGCCCCCACTCCACCCAGCCCAGTGCAAGGGCTCTGTTTACAAAACGGCAGATGCACAGAGGCCCGCCTGGCCCTGTGCTGCCAGCATGCCCCTTCCCCTCGGGGGTGGGCCCATGCCACCCCCCCCACCCAACAACTCCCCAACTCCCTATGGCCAGAGCCCCCTTGACCCACGATACCCAGTGCTTCCCCAGACCTCCCCTACAAATGCACAGCACCCTGCACAAAACCACCCCTGCCCACCCGGAGACCCACTCCCCCACGCCCTGCCTCCCGGCCACACTCACTGTCCCTGCTGGGAGGTGACTGTGCTGCCGGGCTGAGCCGGCAGTGTAGCCAGGGCTGGTTCCGGGGCCGGGAATCACTCCGGCTCCTCGGGAGTAGCATGATCAGCCAGGCCAGGGCCTGCCCCGGCCAGGATCCCTCAAGACGCACTTGCCTGGAGGGGCCCAGCCAAGCCCCCCACACTGTCATCTCCCCCATTCCCCGGCTGAGACTGGCCAGGCTTCTGCACCAGTCCAGGTGGCTCAGCTCTGGGGAGACAGGCGGGGCCCCACAGGTGGTGAGAAGCAGAGACTGCTCAGAGCAGGAGGTGCACTGGCGTCTGGCAAGGGGGCAGAGAGGAGCAGGGGGTGGGGCCAGGAGGCAGAGAGGAGACCTCGGCCAGCTAGCGGGCAGGCTGAAAGGAGCAAGTGGTGGGCGGGGGGAGCCAGCAGGGTCTCGGGGCACAGTGCAAGCGGAGTAGGCTGGGGCTCCTTCTGAGCATGGGCCCGGCTCCATGGAGCCACTGCCATTGTAAACCCGCCACTGTTTCCCCTATCTGGGAGGAATCTGCCGCTGGGTTTAAGGCTGCGTTGTCCTGCTGAAGCGATGTATGGCAGCCCTAGCAGGCCTCAAATACTTGTGTATATTTCTATTAAAAATCTTCTCACTGCATTAATGACCGAATCGCCCAGTTGCAGACAACTTGTTTGCTCCCTACTCTACATGTTTTTTTAAGTGACATAGGTTGGGAGACAGGACGATTTCTGAAGCTGTTTAGTTATGTTTTTAATAACATCTGCCTAATAGCAGTGAAACTGCCAGGCCTGTGCGTACTTGGACAAAGCTTCTCTGGAGAAAGGTGAGCTGAGAAGGGCAATACCTGCCACTCTTCGAATTCTAGGTGCACAGGGTTGTTCAGATCTCTTAGGCTATTTCAGAATTGTTTCTGAGGAATGCTGTCCTTTAAATACCTCGTTAAAGTTAAATGCTAGTCTAATTACAACACTTATAAGCGACCCATTTTCTAGCCTTATAATGAAAAACAAGCCTGCTATGATTTTTATCCTGTCAGATTTCTGGCATTGATTGAGACATATTTTAATAACGAATGATCAAACATTAGCTGATGCAATTGCCGCTTATTTCTGAAGTGTTATTTTGTCAATAGTGAAGTGACTATCCATCTGGAGGGTGATTAGTTCCAGCTCTGAGCTATCATTTATAGGTCGAGGCTCTCAAGAATTTTTTTAACAACCAAAAATAAGGGGGCTATTATTTTTTGACAGGGTGACTGCTGGTTGTTTCACCCCAGCCTGTATTGCTTCACACTCTGGAAATTATTTCGTGCAATAACCTTACTCCAGTTTGTTCAGTGGAAGTCAATGTCATTTGTCCAGTTTTGCTGAAAACTGACAAACACATCTTTTACTGCAGTGGCAGACTTGCCATTTCTTATAATCATTGCAGAGGTTTTTGATACTGATGCATTAATTCCAGCAGCTGTGATAGTCATCTTTGCAATGACAGCACAAATCTTGATCCAGTTAGAATTGGGCCTGCATTACAAAACTTTGAAATAGGTACAGAAGCAGATGTCATACACTCCCAACATTTGAGCATGTTCAGATGTACAGTTCCAGTATGGCCTGCTATAAATACAGGTTCAAATCACAATCTGGATCTGGGTTCAGGTCTGAATAGTTTTATTTTTTGGTGTAGATAAAGCTAGGGTGGGATATTTAGAATTTTGTTTTCTAGTTCAACTCATAGATACAATTACAAGATTCACACTTGGGTTTGGCTTTGGCTTTGGCTTTCAAACCATTCTGATGTGCCAGTTCAGGATCATCTCTAAAAAATATTCATCAATAAGTTCATCAGGAAATGAATGGCAAGAGTGGAAATGGACATGAGTGAATTATACAGAAATGTTAAGTTGGAGAGTTTTCCGTTTTATTTTTACCAGGGAGTATAAAGGTATCAGTTACAGGAAAGATTTTCCAATTAACAAAGATAGCTAGATTGTAAACTCCTTGAGACTTATGTCCTCCTGTGAGTTTGTACAGTGCCAAGCACCCTGGCATTCAATAAATAATGAGCTTGCCAGTTTTGAGATTTCTCTCTTTTGTTGGTAAGATATTTAATCCTTTTTATAATGGAATTACTCTGACACACTCAAAGTAAATAGTCATTTAGTATTGTTTTATTTCATTTCTATGCTCATACAGTTTAAAGTACGGTTCTAACAATGATTTTAAGTATAGCAATATTGTGAACTTTTCAAAATACAATGGCAGAATATCATTGCACTTTTTGTTTGGTATACAAAAATATAAGTAGTGATTGTTTTGGTTTTTTTACTAAGTTGAGAGGGAGTAGAAAATAATTCTCAAAATAAAGTATCCATTTAAAAAAATAAGAGCAACTGGAGAATTTTTATGAAAAATCTAGTTTAAAAGCAAGGAAGACCGAATTTTACCACATACAGATGTTATCAAAGTCAAAACATAAACGGAACATGACTTTTTACACTAGTCAAGACCCCATGAACCTTGGCTAACCTTGGTTAAATTCTTATCCCTTATCTATTTCCTAGTTTAATATATAAGAGAACAAGGTTAAAACCATGAAGCAAGCTTTGCTGAATTTGGTCCGCAGCCTGAGGTAAAACTACCTTATTGCTATTCAAAATGTAAAAATAAATCCTCTTCTTTAGATTGGGTTCACAATCTTCATTGATATATAATTCTAGAAAAAAGGAAGAAATAAAAAATCAATAAGCAGAGGCAGAAAAAAATAAACTGGACATTTAAACGTATACAATATTATACAAAGCAAATAGAGTACTAAAACCAGATCAGAGTATGTTATAACTATTCTGGTGAAAACACAGTTGTGGTAAGTTATTGCATAGTTGTTTGATCTAGCTTATAATGTATTGGATTTCAAACGAAAGTAGAATGAAATCCACAGTCTCCAAAATATGTACTTCTATCTGCATTCCTGCAACAATGCAATCTAGAAAGCACTTTTAAGGCACTTCTTAATTGCCTGAATCTTTTGATTAGAGCCAATCAAAATCCTCGATCCATCAATGCATACATTATAAATAATTGATCAATAGGATGAAAAGTGTATTAAATTTTAAGAAGTTGTAGATGTAAGGGTCCAATCCTGCAGTCCCCACTAAAACAGAGTCAACAGTTATTCTTGACTGAATAAAGAGTGCAGGACTAGGTCCTTGTTTTGACCTTAAGTAAAGCAAGAGTTATGTCACAATTGAAGAACAACATAGGAACATTTAAAAATGCCTACCGGCAGTGAATATAAGAGTATCGCCAGAAACAAGAATACAATCAGTAGGATGATAATGCCTATGAAGATCCATTTAAATCTGCGCCACACAATAAATTTCATTGTCTTGCATGGATTTGTGAACCAAAGGAAGGAAGTTTCTGGTCGGCTGCATTTTGAAAGGAACAATATTCATCATGTTAACAAACAGGGCGAGTTAAATACTTCAGTGCGAGAATAAAACACAGTTCAATTAATAATTAACTATATAGAGTTGAAAAAGATAGATAATTGATTCGTCTAAGAAGACAGGTTCATTAAATTTGCACAACTATACAGAAAAGATGTTGCATTTTTATTCGGATGCATATGGAAAGAACTGTAAGATAGAAACAAAATTGCCTTCTATATATAAAGTTTGGCAAATTACAGCTGACATCTGAAGCATCATTTGTCAAATGTGGCATTCATAAACAATATTTTTTAGTTTGTATGTGGGTGTCACAGCATTCTTCAAAGTAACTAAAGAAAAAATATATCTTACTTTGGTAGGTCTAACTTGGGGTTCATGTTAGGTTCATCTCTTCCTTTACCAGCTGGCCTTTCATCAGCCTCTTTTTCATTGAGGACTTCCAGAGTCATCTCAACTTTACCCTTCAGTAAATCAAGACATGTTAAACACATGACATCACATATAAACATTTTACTTAATCAGCATGTAAAGTGTTTGTTTGGCTTTAAATCTCCTTGTAAAGTTTTGGATAAGCTCCCTCTTCATATTTTCCTCCAATTGCTACCTCAAAATGTGTTTCTGGATTATGACAATGTTACAACATACCAATCTGGAGTTAAAAATGTAGACACATACAGCATGTGTTTGGTAATCCATCCCCAGTTCGGATTCCAAGCTATATGTTTGGTTCATATCCGCAAAATGTATTGTTTATAATGTGAAAGAAAGAATTCCACTTTTCTTCCAATGACAACCCCAGGTCTGTGTCTCTTCATAATTAATAAAAATCTCAACCTGTATAAGGCTACTGGGAACATTTAAAAAAATCAATTCAGTATTGGTGAATAGTTATATTTTCATCATCTACCTCATCCCAGGATTAGGGTTTATAGGCAAGTCATTTAGAAGAAACAATCGGATACATTTGAAAAAGTCGGATACTCTAATCAATAGAGGACAATGGCAAACATACATTCTTAAGGTCTGAGCCTGCAAACACTTGCTCATATGAGTAATCTTGTGAGTTCAGTTTTACTACTACTGTGTAAAGCTGCTTACGTGCATAAGCATTTGCAGAATCACACCCTTAGCCACCTTTATGCAGTTAAAGGATAAAAACAGTTCCTCATGAGCCAGGTATAGTTACAATTTTATTGGCCTGATGCTTAAGCAAATAGGCCGGCTTCGTTAATTACAAATTATATTTGCAATGTCATAAAAAGCTTTGCTTTCAAGCTTTTCTCCTTACTGTACTCCACATGTACAAAGGAGCCAATTACTCCTAGTGAGACATAATGAACTAATGTCATCCCTAGAATAACTTGAGTGGCTTTAATGGGAATATAATCAGAATGATTCTAGCTCAATATTTTTCTGAATTCTACATGAGATTAAAAAGTACTTACTTTTGAATGGTTTTAGTATTTAATATTATTTTAAAAGTACTTAACTTCCCCACCAAGCAAATCTTCCAAACGCTCTGTGTGTATTAATACCCCTAAGGGTCCATCTGTCTATAAGCTTGAAAGCTTAATGACCACTAAAGCTATCCAGCTCTTCAAAGGAGCTCAGCTGCAGGGGAGCCCAAGTATCATTAAAGAAAACAGGCAGTAGGCAGAACAAGCGAGGTACTTTATACAATGAAATAATCGTACAGCCAAAACACGTGAGCCGTCCTTTTCTGTGTAACATGGCCACCACCCCTTCATGGATTTCTGTTCGAAGAGTGAGACAGTCTTGGGAGCCTTGAGAGGGTTTTTTGCCTTGTATTCTGGAATCATGTCTATATTGCATTTTTCAGGAACTTTTGCTGGAATAACTGTTTTGTGTAAATCAAGTTCAACAAAACCTACCAGAGAAAGTGAAAGAGAAAAGCATTCTGTATAACATAGCTGGCCAAACAACATAGGGGTTCCAGTCAAATCTTACTAGGGCCATACATGAAATGAGTTATCTGGTTTCAATCTGACCCTTGTGGACATCTAAAACATTAAACATATGATATATATGGTAATTTCTCCTTACAATAAGCCATGAAGTAGAATAGCAAGGACACTGCTGGCCAGGACTAAAGTGCATTGATCCAGGTGTATGTCTGGGAAGTGAGAGCCCCGTGAGGACCCCTAAGCACATTCTGTAAAAAGCAACAGAGGGTCCTGTGGCACCTTTAAGACTAACAGAATTGTTAGTCTTAAAGGTGCCACAGGACCCTCTGTTGCTTTTTACAGATTCAGACTAACACGGCTACCCCTCTGATACTT